>NW_025958545.1:0-40627 GCF_023159225.1 Perognathus longimembris pacificus | reverse complement strand
TCTCCACATTTATGTGTTTGTTTGTTTGTCTATCTAATCTTTTGGGTTTTTATTTCTAATGAGGTCGACCAGTTGTCTATTTATTATTTTTTTTACTACGCATCAAGCTGCGCTGCTTGTCTTTGCTCCTGTGTGCTCACGCACTCTCGCCTTTTCCACTTATTTTTATTTTTGATTTATTTTTGATTTATTTTGTCAATTTAAAAAAAATACGCATCGTGCTGTGCTGTTTGTGTTTGCTTGAGTGCATTCGCGCGCTCTCGCTTTCTCCACTTTACAATTTTTTTGTTATTATTTATCTATTCCTGAGAGTTTATCTTATTTTTTATTTGTTTATTTAAATGAAGTCGACCAGTTGCCTGCCCTTCCTTCCATTATCCGTCACCGAGACAAACTGAACAAAGTTCTGAGGTCGACCTTGTAAAGATAAGGATTCAGGTCTGTCTGCTGTTTACCTTTGCTCCTGCCCGCACTCCCTTCTCTCCACATTTATGTGTTTGTTTGTTTGTCTATCTAATCTTTTGGGTTTTTATTTCTGATGAGGTCGACCAGTTGTCTATTTATTATTTTTTTTACTACGCATCAAGCTGCGCTGCGTGTCTTTGCTCCTGTGTGCTCGCGCACTCTCGCCTTTTCCACTTATTTTTGTTTTTGATTTTTTTTGATTTATTTTGTCAATTTAAAAAAAATACGCATCTTGCGGTGCTGTTTGTGTTTGCTTGAGTGCATTCGCGCGCTCTCGCTTTCTCCACTTTACAATTTTTTGTTATTATTTATCTATTCCTGAGAGTTTATCTTATTTTTTATTTGTTTATTTAAATGAAGTCGACCAGTTGCCTGCCCTTCCTTCCATTATCCGTCACCGAGACAAACTGAACAAAGTTCTGAGGTCGACCTTGTAAAGATAAGGATTCAGGTCTGTCTGCTGTTTACCTTTGCTCCTGCGCGCACTGCCCTTCTCTCCACATTTATGTGTTTGTTTGTTTGTCTATCTAATCTTTTGGGTTTTTATTTCTAATGAGGTCGACCAGTTGTCTATTTATTATTTTTTTTACTACGCATCAAGCTGCGCTGCTTGTCTTTGCTCCTGTGTGCTCGCGCACTCTCGCCTTTTCCACTTATTTTTATTTTTGATTTATTTTTGATTTATTTTGTCAATTTAAAAAAAAATACGCATCGTGCTGTGCTGTTTGTGTTTGCTTGAGTGCATTCGCGCGCTCTCGCTTTCTCCACTTTACAATTTTTTTGTTATTATTTATCTATTCCTGAGAGTTTATCTTATTTTTTATTTGTTTATTTAAATGAAGTCGACCAGTTGCCTGCCCTTCCTTCCATTATCCGTCACCGAGACAAACTGAACAAAGTTCTGAGGTCGACCTTGTAAAGATAAGGATTCAGGTCTGTCTGCTGTTTACCTTTGCTCCTGCGCGCACTGCCCTTCTCTCCACATTTATGTGTTTGTTTGTTTGTCTATCTAATCTTTTGGGTTTTTATTTCTAATGAGGTCGACCAGTTGTCTATTTATTATTTTTTTTACTACGCATCAAGCTGCGCTGCTTGTCTTTGCTCCTGTGTGCTCACGCACTCTCGCCTTTTCCACTTATTTTTATTTTTGATTTATTTTTGATTTATTTTGTCAATTTAAAAAAAATACGCATCGTGCTGTGCTGTTTGTGTTTGCTTGAGTGCATTCGCGCGCTCTCGCTTTCTTCACTTTACAATTTTTTTGTTATTATTTATCTATCCCTGAGAGTTTATCTTATTTTTTATTTGTTTATTTAAATGAAGTCGACCAGTTGCCTGCCCTTCCTTCCATTATCCGTCACCGAGACAAAGTGAACAAAGTTGTGAGGTCGACCTTGTAAAGATAAGGATTCAGGTCTGTCTGCTGTTTACCTTTGCTCCTGCGCGCACTGCCCTTCTCTCCACATTTATGTGTTTGTTTGTTTGTCTATCTAATCTTTTGGGTTTTTATTTCTAATGAGGTCGACCAGTTGTCTATTTATTATTTTTTTTACTACGCATCAAGCTGCGCTGCTTGTCTTTGCTCCTGTGTGCTTGCGCACTCTCGCATTTACCACTTATTTTTATTTTTTGATTTATTTTTGATTAATTTTGTCAATTTTAAAAAAAAAATACGCATCGTGCTGTGCTGTTTGTGTTTGCTTGAGTGCATTCGCGCGCTCTCGCTTTCTCCACTTTACAATTTTTTTGTTATTATTTATCTATTCCTGAGAGTTTATCTTATTTTTTATTTGTTTATTTAAATGAAGTCGACCAGTTGCCTGCCCTTCCTTCCATTATCCGTCACCGAGACAAACTGAACAAAGTTCTGAGGTCGACCTTGTAAAGATAAGGATTCAGGTCTGTCTGCTGTTTACCTTTGCTCCTGCGCGCACTGCCCTTCTCTCCACATTTATGTGTTTGTTTGTTTGTCTATCTAATCTTTTGGGTTTTTATTTCTAATGAGGTCGACCAGTTGTCTATTTATTATTTTTTTTACTACGCATCAAGCTGCGCTGCTTGTCTTTGCTCCTGTGTGCTCGCGCACTCTCGCCTTTTCCACTTATTTTTATTTTTGATTTATTTTTGATTTATTTTGTCAATTTTAAAAAAAATACGCATCGTGCTGTGCTGTTTGTGTTTGCTTGAGTGCATTCGCGCGCTCTCGCTTTCTCCACTTTACAATTTTTTTGTTATTATTTATCTATTCCTGAGAGTTTATCTTATTTTTTATTTGTTTATTAAATGAAGTCGACCAGTTGCCTGCCCTTCCTTCCATTATCCGTCACCGAGACAAACTGAACAAAGTTCTGAGGTCGACCTTGTAAAGATAAGGATTCAGGTCTGTCTGCTGTTTACCTTTGCTCCTGCGCGCACTGCCCTTCTCTCCACATTTATGTGTTTGTTTGTTTGTCTATCTAATCTTTTGGGTTTTTATTTCTAATGAGGTCGACCAGTTGTCTATTTATTATTTTTTTTACTACGCATCAAGCTGCGCTGCTTGTCTTTGCTCCTGTGTGCTCGCGCACTCTCGCCTTTTCCACTTATTTTTATTTTTGATTTATTTTTGATTTATTTTGTCAATTTAAAAAAAATACGCATCGTGCTGTGCTGTTTGTGTTTGCTTGAGTGCATTCGCGCGCTCTCGCTTTCTTCACTTTACAATTTTTTTGTTATTATTTATCTATCCCTGAGAGTTTATCTTATTTTTTATTTGTTTATTTAAATGAAGTCGACCAGTTGCCTGCCCTTCCTTCCATTATCCGTCACCGAGACAAAGTGAACAAAGTTGTGAGGTCGACCTTGTAAAGATAAGGATTCAGGTCTGTCTGCTGTTTACCTTTGCTCCTGCGCGCACTGCCCTTCTCTCCACATTTATGTGTTTGTTTGTTTGTCTATCTAATCTTTTGGGTTTTTATTTCTAATGAGGTCGACCAGTTGTCTATTTATTATTTTTTTTACTACGCATCAAGCTGCGCTGCTTGTCTTTGCTCCTGTGTGCTTGCGCACTCTCGCATTTACCACTTATTTTTATTTTTGATTTATTTTTGATTAATTTTGTCAATTTTAAAAAAAAAATACGCATCGTGCTGTGCTGTTTGTGTTTGCTTGAGTGCATTCGCGCGCTCTCGCTTTCTCCACTTTACAATTTTTTTGTTATTATTTATCTATTCCTGAGAGTTTATCTTATTTTTTATTTGTTTATTTAAATGAAGTCGACCAGTTGCCTGCCCTTCCTTCCATTATCCGTCACCGAGACAAACTGAACAAAGGTCTGAGGTCGACCTTGTAAAGATAAGGATTCAGGTCTGTCTGCTGTTTACCTTTGCTCCTGCGCGCACTGCCCTTCTCTCCACATTTATGTGTTTGTTTGTTTGTCTATCTAATCTTTTGGGTTTTTATTTCTAATGAGGTCGACCAGTTGTCTATTTATTATTTTTTTTACTACGCATCAAGCTGCGCTGCTTGTCTTTGCTCCTGTGTGCTCGCGCACTCTCGCCTTTTCCACTTATTTTTATTTTTGATTTATTTTTGATTTATTTTGTCAATTTAAAAAAAATACGCATCGTGCTGTGCTGTTTGTGTTTGCTTGAGTGCATTCGCGCGCTCTCGCTTTCTCCACTTTACAATTTTTTTGTTATTATTTATCTATTCCTGAGAGTTTATCTTATTTTTTATTTGTTTATTTAAATGAAGTCGACCAGTTGCCTGCCCTTCCTTCCATTATCCGTCACCGAGACAAACTGAACAAAGTTCTGAGGTCGACCTTGTAAAGATAAGGATTCAGGTCTGTCTGCTGTTTACCTTTGCTCCTGCGCGCACTGCCCTTCTCTCCACATTTATGTGTTTGTTTGTTTGTCTATCTAATCTTTTGGGTTTTTATTTCTAATGAGGTCGACCAGTTGTCTATTTATTATTTTTTTTACTACGCATCAAGCTGCGCTGCTTGTCTTTGCTCCTGTGTGCTCGCGCACTCTCGCCTTTTCCACTTATTTTTATTTTTGATTTATTTTTGATTTATTTTGTCAATTTAAAAAAAAATACGCATCGTGCTGTGCTGTTTGTGTTTGCTTGAGTGCATTCGCGCGCTCTCGCTTTCTCCACTTTACAATTTTTTTGTTATTATTTATCTATTCCTGAGAGTTTATCTTATTTTTTATTTGTTTATTTAAATGAAGTCGACCAGTTGCCTGCCCTTCCTTCCATTATCCGTCACCGAGACAAACTGAACAAAGTTGTGAGGTCGACCTTGTAAAGATAAGGATTCAGGTCTGTCTGCTGTTTACCTTTGCTCCTGCGCGCACTGCCCTTCTCTCCACATTTATGTGTTTGTTTGTTTGTCTATCTAATCTTTTGGGTTTTTATTTCTAATGAGGTCGACCAGTTGTCTATTTATTATTTTTTTTACTACGCATCAAGCTGCGCTGCTTGTCTTTGCTCCTGTGTGCTCGCCACTCTCGCCTTTTCCACTTATTTTTATTTTTGTTTTATTTTGTCAATTTAAAAAAATACGCATCGTGCTGTGCTGTTTGTGTTTGCTTGAGTGCATTCGCGCGCTCTCGCTTTCTCCACTTTACAATTTTTTTGTTATTATTTATCTATTCCTGAGAGTTTATCTTATTTTTTATTTGTTTATTTAAATGAAGTCGACCAGTTGCCTGCCCTTCCTTCCATTATCCGTCACCGAGACAAACTGAACAAAGTTCTGAGGTCGACCTTGTAAAGATAAGGATTCAGGTCTGTCTGCTGTTTACCTTTGCTCCTGCGGCACTGCCCTTCTCTCCACATTTATGTGTTTGTTTGTTTGTCTATCTAATCTTTTGGGTTTTTATTTCTGATGAGGTCGACCAGTTGTCTATTTATTATTTTTTTTACTACGCATCAAGCTGCGCTGCTTGTCTTTGCTCCTGTGTGCTCGCGCACTCTCGCCTTTTCCACTTATTTTTGTTTTTGATTTATTTTTGATTTATTTTGTCAATTTAAAAAAAATACGCATCGTGCTGTGCTGTTTGTGTTTGCTTGAGTGCATTCGCGCGCTCTCGCTTTCTCCACTTTACAATTTTTTGTTATTATTTATCTATTCCTGAGAGTTTATCTTATTTTTTATTTGTTTATTTAAATGAAGTCGACCAGTTGCCTGCCCTTCCTTCCATTATCCGTCACCGAGACAAACTGAACAAAGTTCTGAGGTCGACCTTGTAAAGATAAGGATTCAGGTCTGTCTGCTGTTTACCTTTGCTCCTGCGCGCACTGCCCTTCTCTCCACATTTATGTGTTTGTTTGTTTGTCTATCTAATCTTTTGGGTTTTTATTTCTAATGAGGTCGACCAGTTGTCTATTTATTATTTTTTTACTACGCATCAAGCTGCGCTGCTTGTCTTTGCTCCTGTGTGCTCGCGCACTCTCGCTTTTCCACTTATTTTTATTTTTGATTTATTTTTGATTTATTTTGTCAATTTTAAAAAAAAATACGCATCGTGCTGTGCTGTTTGTGTTTGCTTGAGTGCATTCGCGCGCTCTCGCTTTCTCCACTTTACAATTTTTTTGTTATTATTTATCTATTCCTGAGAGTTTATCTTATTTTTTATTTGTTTATTTAAATGAAGTCGACCAGTTGCCTGCCCTTCCTTCCATTATCCGTCACCGAGACAAACTGAACAAAGTTCTGAGGTCGACCTTGTAAAGATAAGGATTCAGGTCTGTCTGCTGTTTACCTTTGCTCCTGCGCGCACTGCCCTTCTCTCCACATTTATGTGTTTGTTTGTTTGTCTATCTAATCTTTTGGGTTTTTATTTCTAATGAGGTCGACCAGTTGTCTATTTATTATTTTTTTTACTACGCATCAAGCTGCGCTGCTTGTCTTTGCTCCTGTGTGCTCTCGCACTCTCGCCTTTTCCACTTATTTTTATTTTTGATTTATTTTTGATTTATTTGTCAATTTAAAAAAATACGCATCGTGCTGTGCTGTTTGTGTTTGCTTGAGTGCATTCGCGCGCTCTCGCTTTCTCCACTTTACAATTTTTTTGTTATTATTTATCTATTCCTGAGAGTTTATCTTATTTTTTATTTGTTTATTTAAATGAAGTCGACCAGTTGCCTGCCCTTCCTTCCATTATCCGTCACCGAGACAAACTGAACAAAGTTCTGAGGTCGACCTTGTAAAGATAAGGATTCAGGTCTGTCTGCTGTTTACCTTTGCTCCTGCCCGCACTGCCCTTCTCTCCACATTTATGTGTTTGTTTGTTTGTCTATCTAATCTTTTGGGTTTTTATTTCTGATGAGGTCGACCAGTTGTCTATTTATTATTTTTTTTACTACGCATCAAGCTGCGCTGCTTGTCTTTGCTCCTGTGTGCTCGCGCACTCTCGCCTTTTCCACTTATTTTTGTTTTTGATTTTTTTTTGATTTATTTTGTCAATTTAAAAAAAATACGCATCGTGCTGTGCTGTTTGTGTTTGCTTGAGTGCATTCGCGCGCTCTCGCTTTCTCCACTTTACAATTTTTTGTTATTATTTATCTATTCCTGAGAGTTTATCTTATTTTTTATTTGTTTATTTAAATGAAGTCGACCAGTTGCCTGCCCTTCCTTCCATTATCCGTCACCGAGACAAACTGAACAAAGTTCTGAGGTCGACCTTGTAAAGATAAGGATTCAGGTCTGTCTGCTGTTTACCTTTGCTCCTGCGCGCACTGCCCTTCTCTCCACATTTATGTGTTTGTTTGTTTGTCTATCTAATCTTTTGGGTTTTTATTTCTAATGAGGTCGACCAGTTGTCTATTTATTATTTTTTTTACTACGCATCAAGCTGCGCTGCTTGTCTTTGCTCCTGTGTGCTCGCGCACTCTCGCTTTTCCACTTATTTTTATTTTTGATTTATTTTTGATTTATTTTGTCAATTTTAAAAAAAAATACGCATCGTGCTGTGCTGTTTGTGTTTGCTTGAGTGCATTCGCGCGCTCTCGCTTTCTCCACTTTACAATTTTTTTGTTATTATTTATCTATTCCTGAGAGTTTATCTTATTTTTTATTTGTTTATTTAAATGAAGTCGACCAGTTGCCTGCCCTTCCTTCCATTATCCGTCACCGAGACAAACTGAACAAAGTTCTGAGGTCGACCTTGTAAAGATAAGGATTCAGGTCTGTCTGCTGTTTACCTTTGCTCCTGCGCGCACTGCCCTTCTCTCCACATTTATGTGTTTGTTTGTTTGTCTATCTAATCTTTTGGGTTTTTATTTCTAATGAGGTCGACCAGTTGTCTATTTATTATTTTTTTTACTACGCATCAAGCTGCGCTGCTTGTCTTTGCTCCTGTGTGCTCACGCACTCTCGCCTTTTCCACTTATTTTTATTTTTGATTTATTTTTGATTTATTTTGTCAATTTAAAAAAATACGCATCGTGCTGTGCTGTTTGTGTTTGCTTGAGTGCATTCGCGCGCTCTCGCTTTCTCCACTTTACAATTTTTTTGTTATTATTTATCTATTCCTGAGAGTTTATCTTATTTTTTATTTGTTTATTTAAATGAAGTCGACCAGTTGCCTGCCCTTCCTTCCATTATCCGTCACCGAGACAAACTGAACAAAGTTCTGAGGTCGACCTTGTAAAGATAAGGATTCAGGTCTGTCTGCTGTTTACCTTTGCTCCTGCCCGCACTGCCCTTCTCTCCACATTTATGTGTTTGTTTGTTTGTCTATCTAATCTTTTGGGTTTTTATTTCTAATGAGGTCGACCAGTTGTCTATTTATTATTTTTTTTACTACGCATCAAGCTGCGCTGCTTGTCTTTGCTCCTGTGTGCTCGCGCACTCTCGCCTTTTCCACTTATTTTTATTTTTGATTTATTTTTGATTTATTTTGTCAATTTAAAAAAAAATACGCATCGTGCTGTGCTGTTTGTGTTTGCTTGAGTGCATTCGCGCGCTCTCGCTTTCTCCACTTTACAATTTTTTTGTTATTATTTATCTATTCCTGAGAGTTTATCTTATTTTTTATTTGTTTATTTAAATGAAGTCGACCAGTTGCCTGCCCTTCCTTCCATTATCCGTCACCGAGACAAACTGAACAAAGTTCTGAGGTCGACCTTGTAAAGATAAGGATTCAGGTCTGTCTGCTGTTTACCTTTGCTCCTGCGCGCACTGCCCTTCTCTCCACATTTATGTGTTTGTTTGTTTGTCTATCTAATCTTTTGGGTTTTTATTTCTAATGAGGTCGACCAGTTGTCTATTTATTATTTTTTTTACTACGCATCAAGCTGCGCTGCTTGTCTTTGCTCCTGTGTGCTCGCGCACTCTCGCTTTTTCCACTTATTTTTATTTTTGATTTATTTTTGATTATTTTGTCAATTTTAAAAAAAAATACGCATCGTGCTGTGCTGTTTGTGTTTGCTTGAGTGCATTCGCGCGCTCTCGCTTTCTCCACTTTACAATTTTTTTGTTATTATTTATCTATTCCTGAGAGTTTATCTTATTTTTTATTTGTTTATTTAAATGAAGTCGACCAGTTGCCTGCCCTTCCTTCCATTATCCTTCACCGAGACAAACTGAACAAAGTTCTGAGGTCGACCTTGTAAAGATAAGGATTCAGGTCTGTCTGCTGTTTACCTTTGCTCCTGCGCGCACTGCCCTTCTCTCCACATTTATGTGTTTGTTTGTTTGTCTATCTAATCTTTTGGGTTTTTATTTCTAATGAGGTCGACCAGTTGTCTATTTACTATTTTTTTTACTACGCATCAAGCTGCGCTGCTTGTCTTTGCTCCTGTGTGCTCGCGCACTCTCGCCTTTTCCACTTATTTTTATTTTTGATTTATTTTTGATTTATTTTGTCAATTTAAAAAAATACGCATCGTGCTGTGCTGTTTGTGTTTGCTTGAGTGCATTCGCGCGCTCTCGCTTTCTCCACTTTACAATTTTTTTGTTATTATTTATCTATTCCTGAGAGTTTATCTTATTTTTTATTTGTTTATTCAAATGAAGTCGACCATTTGCCTGCCCTTCCTTCCATTATCCGTCACCGAGACAAACTGAACAAAGTTCTGAGGTCGACCTTGTAAAGATAAGGATTCAGGTCTGTCTGCTGTTTACCTTTGCTCCTGCCCGCACTGCCCTTCTCTCCACATTTATGTGTTTGTTTGTTTGTCTATCTAATCTTTTGGGTTTTTATTTCTAATGAGGTCGACCAGTTGTCTATTTATTATTTTTTTTACTACGCATCAAGCTGCGCTGCTTGTCTTTACTCCTGTGTGCTCGCGCACTCTCGCCTTTTCCACTTATTTTTATTTTTGATTTATTTTTGATTTATTTTGTCAATTTAAAAAAAAATACGCATCGTGCTGTGCTGTTTGTGTTTGCTTGAGTGCATTCGCGCGCTCTCGCTTTCTTCACTTTACAATTTTTTTGTTATTATTTATCTATTCCTGAGAGTTTATCTTATTTTTTATTTGTTTATTTAAATGAAGTCGACCAGTTGCCTGCCCTTCCTTCCATTATCCGTCACCGAGACAAAGTGAACAAAGTTCTGAGGTCGACCTTGTAAAGATAAGGATTCAGGTCTGTCTGCTGTTTACCTTTGCTCCTGCGCGCACTGCCCTTCTCTCCACATTTATGTGTTTGTTTGTTTGTCTATCTAATCTTTTGGGTTTTTATTTCTAATGAGGTCGACCAGTTGTCTATTTATTATTTTTTTTACTACGCATCAAGCTGCGCTGCTTGTCTTTGCTCCTGTGTGCTCGCGCACTCTCGCCTTTTCCACTTATTTTTATTTTTGATTTATTTTGTCAATTTAAAAAAAAAAATACGCATCGTGCTGTGCTGTTTGTGTTTGCTTGAGTGCATTCGCGCGCTCTCGCTTTCTCCACTTTACAATTTTTTTGTTATTATTTATCTATTCCTGAGAGTTTATCTTATTTTTTATTTGTTTATTTAATGAAGTCGACCAGTTGCCTGCCCTTCCTTCCATTATCCATCACCGAGACAAACTGAACAAAGTTCTGAGGTCGACCTTGTAAAGATAAGGATTCAGGTCTGTCTGCTGTTTACCTTTGCTCCTGCGCGCACTGCCCTTCTCTCCACATTTATGTGTTTGTTTGTTTGTCTATCTAATCTTTTGGGTTTTTATTTCTAATGAGGTCGACCAGTTGTCTATTTACTATTTTTTTTACTACGCATCAAGCTGCGCTGCTTGTCTTTGCTCCTGTGTGCTCGCGCACTCTCGCCTTTTCCACTTATTTTTATTTTTGATTTATTTTTGATTTATTTTGTCAATTTAAAAAAATACGCATCGTGCTGTGCTGTTTGTGTTTGCTTGAGTGCATTCGCGCGCTCTCGCTTTCTCCACTTTACAATTTTTTTGTTATTATTTATCTATTCCTGAGAGTTTATCTTATTTTTTATTTGTTTATTTAAATGAAGTCGACCAGTTGCCTGCCCTTCCTTCCATTATCCGTCACCGAGACAAACTGAACAAAGTTCTGAGGTCGACCTTGTAAAGATAAGGATTCAGGTCTGTCTGCTGTTTACCTTTGCTCCTGCGCGCACTGCCCTTCTCTCCACATTTATGTGTTTGTTTGTTTGTCTATCTAATCTTTTGGGTTTTTATTTCTAATGAGGTCGACCAGTTGTCTATTTATTATTTTTTTTACTACGCATCAAGCTGCGCTGCTTGTCTTTGCTCCTGTGTGCTCGCGCACTCTCGCCTTTTCCACTTATTTTTATTTTTGATTTATTTTTGATTTATTTTGTCAATTTTAAAAAAAAATACGCATCGTGCTGTGCTGTTTGTGTTTGCTTGAGTGCATTCGCGCGCTCTCGCTTTCTCCACTTTACAATTTTTTTGTTATTATTTATCTATTCCTGAGAGTTTATCTTATTTTTTATTTGTTTATTTAAATGAAGTCGACCAGTTGCCTGCCCTTCCTTCCATTATCCGTCACCGAGACAAACTGAACAAAGTTTCTGAGGTCGACCTTGTAAAGATAAGGATTCAGGTCTGTCTGCTGTTTACCTTTGCTCCTGCGCGCACTGCCCTTCTCTCCACATTTATGTGTTTGTTTGTTTGTCTATCTAATCTTTTGGTTTTTATTTCTAATGAGGTCGACCAGTTGTCTATTTACTATTTTTTTTACTACGCATCAAGCTGCGCTGCTTGTCTTTGCTCCTGTGTGCTCGCGCACTCTCGCCTTTTCCACTTATTTTTATTTTTGATTTATTTTGTCAATTTAAAAAAAAATACGCATCGTGCTGTGCTGTTTGTGTTTGCTTGAGTGCATTCGCGCGCTCTCGCTTTCTCCACTTTACAATTTTTTTGTTATTATTTATCTATTCCTGAGAGTTTATCTTATTTTTTATTTGTTTATTTAATGAAGTCGACCAGTTGCCTGCCCTTCCTTCCATTATCCATCACCGAGACAAACTGAACAAAGTTCTGAGGTCGACCTTGTAAAGATAAGGATTCAGGTCTGTCTGCTGTTTACCTTTGCTCCTGCGCGCACTGCCCTTCTCTCCACATTTATGTGTTTGTTTGTTTGTCTATCTAATCTTTTGGGTTTTTATTTCTAATGAGGTCGACCAGTTGTCTATTTACTATTTTTTTTACTACGCATCAAGCTGCGCTGCTTGTCTTTGCTCCTGTGTGCTCGCGCACTCTCGCCTTTTTCACTTATTTTTATTTTTGATTTATTTTTGATTTATTTTGTCAATTTAAAAAAATACGCATCGTGCTGTGCTGTTTGTGTTTGCTTGAGTGCATTCGCGCGCTCTCGCTTTCTCCACTTTACAATTTTTTTGTTATTATTTATCTATTCCTGAGAGTTTATCTTATTTTTTATTTGTTTATTTAAATGAAGTCGACCAGTTGCCTGCCCTTCCTTCCATTATCCGTCACCGAGACAAACTGAACAAAGTTCTGAGGTCGACCTTGTAAAGATAAGGATTCAGGTCTGTCTGCTGTTTACCTTTGCTCCTGCGCGCACTGCCCTTCTCTCCACATTTATGTGTTTGTTTGTTTGTCTATCTAATCTTTGGGTTTTTATTTCTAATGAGGTCGACCAGTTGTCTATTTATTATTTTTTTTACTACGCATCAAGCTGCGCTGCTTGTCTTTGCTCCTGTGTGCTCGCGCACTCTCGCCTTTTCCACTTATTTTTATTTTTGATTTATTTTTGATTTATTTTGTCAATTTTAAAAAAAAATACGCATCGTGCTGTGCTGTTTGTGTTTGCTTGATTGCATTCGCGCGCTCTCGCTTTCTCCACTTTACAATTTTTTTGTTATTATTTATCTATTCCTGAGAGTTTATCTTATTTTTTATTTGTTTATTTAAATGAAGTCGACCAGTTGCCTGCCCTTCCTTCCATTATCCGTCACCGAGACAAACTGAACAAAGTTCTGAGGTCGACCTTGTAAAGATAAGGATTCAGGTCTGTCTGCTGTTTACCTTTGCTCCTGCGCGCACTGCCCTTCTCTCCACATTTATGTGTTTGTTTGTTTGTCTATCTAATCTTTTGGGTTTTTATTTCTAATGAGGTCGACCAGTTGTCTATTTATTATTTTTTTTACTACGCATCAAGCTGCGCTGCTTGTCTTTGCTCCTGTGTGCTCGCGCACTCTCGCCTTTTCCACTTATTTTTACTTTTGATTTATTTTTGATTTATTTTGTCAATTTAAAAAAATACGCATCGTGCTGTGCTGTTTGTGTTTGCTTGAGTGCATTCGCGCGCTCTCGCTTTCTCCACTTTACAATTTTTTTGTTATTATTTATCTATTCCTGAGAGTTTATCTTATTTTTTATTTGTTTATTTAAATGAAGTCGACCAGTTGCCTGCCCTTCCTTCCATTATCCGTCACCGAGACAAACTGAACAAAGTTCTGAGGTCGACCTTGTAAAGATAAGGATTCAGGTCTGTCTGCTGTTTACCTTTGCTCCTGCGCGCACTGCCCTTCTCTCCACATTTATGTGTTTGTTTGTTTGTCTATCTAATCTTTTGGGTTTTTATTTCTAATGAGGTCGACCAGTTTCTATTTTTTATTTTTTTTACTACGCATCAAGCTGCGCTGCTTGTCTTTGCTCCTGTGTGCTCGCGCACTCTCGCCTTTACCACTTATTTTTATTTTTGATTTATTTTTGATTTATTTTGTCAATTTTAAAAAAAAATACGCATCGTGCTGTGCTGTTTGTGTTTGCTTGAGTGCATTCGCGCGCTCTCGCTTTCTCCACTTTACAATTTTTTTGTTATTATTTATCTATTCCTGAGATTTTATCTTATTTTTTATTTGTTTATTTAAATGAAGTCGACCAGTTGCCTGCCCTTCCTTCCATTATCCGTCACCGAGACAAACTGAACAAAGTTCTGAGGTCGACCTTGTAAAGATAAGGATTCAGGTCTGTCTGCTGTTTACCTTTGCTCCTGCGCGCACTGCCCTTCTCTCCACATTTATGTGTTTGTTTGTTTGTCTATCTAATCTTTTGGGTTTTTATTTCTAATGAGGTCGACCAGTTGTCTATTTATTATTTTTTTTACTACGCATCAAGCTGCGCTGCTTGTCTTTGCTCCTGTGTGCTCGCGCACTCTCGCCTTTTCCACTTATTTTTATTTTTGATTTATTTTTGATTTATTTTGTCAATTTTAAAAAAAAATACGCATCGTGCTGTGCTGTTTGTGTTTGCTTGAGTGCATTCGCGCGCTCTCGCTTTCTCCACTTTACAATTTTTTTGTTATTATTTATCTATTCCTGAGAGTTTATCTTATTTTTTATTTGTTTATTTAAATGAAGTCGACCAGTTGCCTGCCCTTCCTTCCATTATCCGTCACCGAGACAAACTGAACAAAGTTCTGAGGTCGACCTTGTAAAGATAAGGATTCAGGTCTGTCTGCTGTTTACCTTTGCTCCTGCGCGCACTGCCCTTCTCTCCACATTTATGTGTTTGTTTGTTTGTCTATCTAATCTTTTGGGTTTTTATTTCTAATGAGGTCGACCAGTTGTCTATTTATTATTTTTTTTACTACGCATCAAGCTACGCTGCTTGTCTTTGCTCTTGTGTGCTCGCGCACTCTCGCCTTTTCCACTTATTTTTATTTTTGATTTATTTTTGATTTATTTTGTCAATTTAAAAAAAAAATACGCATCGTGCTGTGCTGTTTGTGTTTGCTTGAGTGCATTCGCGCGCTCTCGCTTTCTCCACTTTACAAATTTTGTTATTATTTATCTATTCCTGAGAGTTTATCTTATTTTTTATTTGTTTATTTAAATGAAGTCGAACAGTTGCCTGCCCATTCTTCCATTATCCATCACCGAGACAAACTGAACAAAGTTCTGAGGTCGACCTTGTAAAGATAAGGATTCAGGTCTGTCTGCTGTTTACCTTTGCTCCTGCGCGCACTGCCCTTCTCTCCACATTTATGTGTTTGCTTGTTTGTCTATCTAATCTTTTGGGTTTTTATTTCTAATGAGGTCGACCAGTTGTCTATTTATTATTTTTTTTACTACGCAACAAGCTGCGCTGCTTGTCTTTGCTCCTGTGTGCTCGCGCACTCTCGCCTTTTCCACTTATTTTTATTTTTGATTTATTTTTTATTTATTTTGTCAATTTAAAAAAAATATGCATCGTGCTGTGCTGTTTGTGTTTGCTTGAGTGCATTCGCGCGCTCTCGCTTTCTCCACTTTACAATTTTTTTGTTATTATTTATCTATTCCTGAGAGTTTATCTTATTTTTTATTTGTTTATTTAAATGAAGTCGACCAGTTGCCTGCCCTTCCTTCCATTATCCGTCACCGAGACAAACTGAACAAAGTTCTGAGGTCGACCTTGTAAAGATAAGGATTCAGGTCTGTCTGCTGTTTACCTTTGCTCCTGCGCGCACTGCCCTTCTCTCCACATTTATGTGTTTGTTTGTTTGTATATCTAATCTTTTGGGTTTTTATTTCTAATGAGGTCGACCAGTTGTCTATTTATTATTTTTTTTACTACGCATCAAGCTGCGCTGCTTGTCTTTGCTCCTGTGTGCTCGCGCACTCTCGCCTTTTCCACTTATTTTTATTTTTGATTTATTTTTGATTTATTTTGTCAATTTTAAAAAAAAATACGCATCGTGCTGTGCTGTTTGTGTTTGCTTGAGTGCATTCGCGCGCTCTCGCTTTCTCCACTTTACAATTTTTTTGTTATTATTTATCTATTCCTGAGAGTTTATCTTATTTTTTATTTGTTTATTTAAATGAAGTCGACCAGTTGCCTGCCCTTCCTTCCATTATCCGTCACCGAGACAAACTGAACAAAGTTCTGAGGTCGACCTTGTAAAGATAAGGATTCAGGTCTGTCTGCTGTTTACCTTTGCTCCTGCGCGCACTGCCCTTCTCTTCACATTTATGTGTTTGTTTGTTTGTCTATCTAATCTTTTGGGTTTTTATTTCTAATGAGGTCGACCAGTTGTCTATTTATTATTTTTTTTACTACGCATCAAGCTACGCTGCTTGTCTTTGCTCTTGTGTGCTCGCGCACTCTCGCCTTTTCCACTTATTTTTATTTTTGATTTATTTTTGATTTATTTTGTCAATTTAAAAAAAAATACGCATCGTGCTGTGCTGTTTGTGTTTGCTTGAGTGCATTCGCGCGCTCTCGCTTTCTCCACTTTACAAATTTTGTTATTATTTATCTATTCCTGAGAGTTTATCTTATTTTTTATTTGTTTATTTAAATGAAGTCGAACAGTTGCCTGCCCATTCTTCCATTATCCATCACCGAGACAAACTGAACAAAGTTCTGAGGTCGACCTTGTAAAGATAAGGATTCAGGTCTGTCTGCTGTTTACCTTTGCTCCTGCGCGCACTGCCCTTCTCTCCACATTTATGTGTTTGCTTGTTTGTCTATCTAATCTTTTGGGTTTTTATTTCTAATGAGGTCGACCAGTTGTCTATTTATTATTTTTTTTACTACGCAACAAGCTGCGCTGCTTGTCTTTGCTCCTGTGTGCTCGCGCACTCTCGCCTTTTCCACTTATTTTTATTTTTGATTTATTTTTTATTTATTTTGTCAATTTAAAAAAAATATGCATCGTGCTGTGCTGTTTGTGTTTGCTTGAGTGCATTCGCGCGCTCTCGCTTTCTCCACTTTACAATTTTTTTGTTATTATTTATCTATTCCTGAGAGTTTATCTTATTTTTTATTTGTTTATTTAAATGAAGTCGACCAGTTGCCTGCCCTTCCTTCCATTATCCGTCACCGAGACAAACTGAACAAAGTTCTGAGGTCGACCTTGTAAAGATAAGGATTCAGGTCTGTCTGCTGTTTACCTTTGCTCCTGCGCGCACTGCCCTTCTCTCCACATTTATGTGTTTGTTTGTTTGTATATCTAATCTTTTGGGTTTTTATTTCTAATGAGGTCGACCAGTTGTCTATTTATTATTTTTTTTACTACGCATCAAGCTGCGCTGCTTGTCTTTGCTCCTGTGTGCTCGCGCACTCTCGCCTTTTCCACTTATTTTTATTTTTGATTTATTTTTGATTTATTTTGTCAATTTTAAAAAAAAATACGCATCGTGCTGTGCTGTTTGTGTTTGCTTGAGTGCATTCGCGCGCTCTCGCTTTCTCCACTTTACAATTTTTTTGTTATTATTTATCTATTCCTGAGAGTTTATCTTATTTTTTATTTGTTTATTTAAATGAAGTCGACCAGTTGCCTGCCCTTCCTTCCATTATCCGTCACCGAGACAAACTGAACAAAGTTCTGAGGTCGACCTTGTAAAGATAAGGATTCAGGTCTGTCTGCTGTTTACCTTTGCTCCTGCGCGCACTGCCCTTCTCTTCACATTTATGTGTTTGTTTGTTTGTCTATCTAATCTTTTGGGTTTTTATTTCTAATGAGGTCGACCAGTTGTCTATTTATTATTTTTTTTACTACGCATCAAGCTACGCTGCTTGTCTTTGCTCTTGTGTGCTCGCGCACTCTCGCCTTTTCCACTTATTTTTATTTTTGATTTATTTTTGATTTATTTTGTCAATTTAAAAAAAAATACGCATCGTGCTGTGCTGTTTGTGTTTGCTTGAGTGCATTCGCGCGCTCTCGCTTTCTCCACTTTACAAATTTTGTTATTATTTATCTATTCCTGAGAGTTTATCTTATTTTTTATTTGTTTATTTAAATGAAGTCGACCAGTTGCCTGCCCATTCTTCCATTATCCATCACCGAGACAAACTGAACAAAGTTCTGAGGTCGACCTTGTAAAGATAAGGATTCAGGTCTGTCTGCTGTTTACCTTTGCTCCTGCGCGCACTGCCCTTCTCTCCACATTTATGTGTTTGCTTGTTTGTCTATCTAATCTTTTGGGTTTTTATTTCTAATAAGGTCGACCAGTTGTCTATTTATTATTTTTTTTACTACGCATCAAGCTGCGCTGCTTGTCTTTGCTCCTGTGTGCTCGCGCACTCTCGCCTTTTCCACTTATTTTTATTTTTGATTTATTTTTTATTTATTTTGTCAATTTAAAAAAAATATGCATCGTGCTGTGCTGTTTGTGTTTGCTTGAGTGCATTCGCGCGCTCTCGCTTTCTCCACTTTACAATTTTTTTGTTATTATTTATCTATTCCTGAGAGTTTATCTTATTTTTTTTTTGTTTATTTAAATGAAGTCGACCAGTTGCCTGCCCTTCCTTCCATTATCCGTCACCGAGACAAACTGAACAAAGTTCTGAGGTCGACCTTGTAAAGATAAGGATTCAGGTCTGTCTGCTGTTTACCTTTGCTCCTGCGCGCACTGCCCTTCTCTCCACATTTATGTGTTTGTTTGTTTGTCTATCTAATCTTTTGGGTTTTTATTTCTAATGAGGTCGACCAGTTGTCTATTTATTATTTTTTTTACTACGCATCAAGCTGCGCTGCTTGTCTTTGCTCCTGTGTGCTCGCGCACTCTCGCCTTTTCCACTTATTTTTACTTTTGATTTATTTTTGATTTATTTTGTCAATTTAAAAGAAAATACGCATCGTGCTGTGCTGTTTGTGTTTGCTTGAGTGCATTCGCGCGCTCTCGCTTTCTCCACTTTACAATTTTTTTTGTTATTATTTATCTATTCCTGAGAGTTTATCTTATTTTTATTTGTTTATTTAAATGAAGTCGACCAGTTGCCTGCCCTTCCTTCCATTATCCGTCACCGAGACAAACTGAACAAAGTTCTGAGGTCGACCTTGTAAAGATAAGGATTCAGGTCTGTCTGCTGTTTACCTTTGCTCCTGCTCGCACTGCCCTTCTCTCCACATTTATGTGTTTGTTTGTTTGTCTATCTAATCTTTTGGGTTTTTATTTCTAATGAGGTCGACCAGTTGTCTATTTATTATTTTTTTTACTACGCATCAAGCTGTGCTGCTTGTCTTTGCTCCTGTGTGCTCGGGCACTCTCGCCTTTTCCACTTATTTTTATTTTTGATTTATTTTTGATTTATTTTGTCAATTTAAAAAAAATACGCATCGTGCTGTGCTGTTTGTGTTTGCTTGAGTGCATTCGCGCGCTCTCGCTTTCTCCACTTTACAATTTTTTTGTTATTATTTATCTATTCCTGAGAGTTTATCTTATTTTTTATTTGTTTATTTAAATGAAGTCGACCAGTTGCCTGCCCTTCCTTCCATTATCCGTCACCGAGACAAACTGAACAAAGTTCTGAGGTCGACCTTGTAAAGATAAGGATTCAGGTCTGTCTGCTGTTTACCTTTGCTCCTGCGCGCACTGCCCTTCTCTCCACATTTATGTGTTTGTTTGTTTGTCTATCTAATCTTTTGGGTTTTTATTTCTAATGAGGTCGACCAGTTGTCTATTTATTATTTTTTTTACTACGCATCAAGCTGTGCTGCTTGTCTTTTCTCTTGTGTGCTCGCGCACTCTCGCCTTTCCCACTTATTTTTATTTTTGACTTATTTTTGATTTATTTTGTCAATTTAAAAGAAATACGCATCGTGCTGTGCTGTTTGTGTTTGCTTGAGTGCATTCGCGCGCTCTCGCTTTCTCCACTTTACAATTTTTTTGTTATGATTTATCTATTCCTGAGAGTTTATCTTATTTTCTATTTGTTAATTTAAATGAAGTCGACCAGTTGCCTGCCCGTCCTTCCATTATCCGTCACCGAGACAAACTGAACAAAGTTCTGAGGTCGACCTTGTAAAGATAAGGATTCAGGTCTGTCTGCTGTTTACCTTTGCTCCTGCGCGCACTGCCCTTCTCTCCACATTTATGTGTTTGTTTGTTTGTCTATCTAATCTTTTGGGTTTTTATTTCTAATGAGGTCGACCAGTTGTGTATTTATTATTTTTTTTACTACGCATCAAGCTGCGCTGCTTGTCTTTGCTCCTGTGTGCTCGCGCACTCTCGCCTTTTCCACTTATTTTTATTTTTGATTTATTTTTTATTTATTTTGTCTATTTTAAAAAAAAGTACGCATCGTGCTGTGCTGTTTGTGTTTGCTTGAGTGCATTCGCGCGCTCTCGCTTTCTGCACTTTTCAATTTTTTGTTATTATTTATCTATTCCTGAGAGTTTATCTTATTTTTTATTTGTTTATTTAAATGAAGTCGACCAGTTGCCTGCCCTTCCTTCCATTATCCGTCACCGAGACAAACTGAACAAAGTTCTGAGGTCGACCTTGTAAAGATAAGGATTCAGGTCTGTCTGCTGTTTACATTTGCTCCTGCGCGCACTGCCCTTCTCTCCACATTTATGTGTTTGTTTGTTTGTCTATCTAATCTTTTGGGTTTTTATTTCTAATGAGGTCGACCAGTTGTCTATTTATTATTTTTTTTACTACGCATCAAGCTGCGCTGCTTGTCTTTGCTCCTGTGTGCTCGCGCACTCTCGCCTTTTCCACTTATTTTTATTTTTGATTTATTTTTGATTTATTTTGTCAATTTAAAAAAAAATACGCATCGTGCTGTGCTGTTTGTGTTTGCTTGAGTGCATTCGCGCGCTCTCGCTTTCTCCACTTTACAATTTTTTTGTTATTATTTATCTATTCCTGAGAGTTTATCTTATTTTTATTTGTTTATTTAAATGAAGTCGACCAGTTGCCTGCCCTTCCTTCCATTATCCGTCACCGAGACAAACTGAACAAAGTTCTGAGGTCGACCTTGTAAAGATAAGGATTCAGGTCTGTCTGCTGTTTACCTTTGCTCCTGCGCGCACTGCCCTTCTCTCCACATTTATGTGTTTGTTTGTTTGTCTATCTAATCTTTTGGGTTTTTATTTCTAATGAGGTCGACCAGTTGTCTATTTATTATTTTTTTTACTACGCATCAAGCTGTGCTGCTTGTCTTTGCTCCTGTGTGCTCGGGCACTCTCGCCTTTTCCACTTATTTTTATTTTTGATTTATTTTTTATTTATTTTGTCAATTTAAAAAAAATACGCATCGTGCTGTGCTGTTTGTGTTTGCTTGAGTGCATTCGCGCGCTCTCGCTTTCTCCACTTTACAATTTTTTTGTTATTATTTATCTATTCCTGAGAGTTTATCTTATTTTTTATTTGTTTATTTAAATGAAGTCGACCAGTTGCCTGCCCTTCCTTCCATTATCCGTCACTGAGACAAACTGAACAAAGTTCTGAGGTCGACCTTGTAAAGATAAGGATTCAGGTCTGTCTGCTGTTTACCTTTGCTCCTGCGCGCACTGCCCTTCTCTCCACATTTATGTGTTTGCTTGTTTGTCTATCTAATCTTTTGGGTTTTTATTTCTAATGAGGTCGACCAGTTGTCTATTTATTATTTTTTTTACTACGCATCAAGCTGCGCTGCTTGTCTTTGCTCCTGTGTGCTCGCGCACTCTCGCCTTTTCCACTTATTTTTATTTTTGATTTATTTTTTATTTATTTTGTCAATTTAAAAAAAATATGCATCGTGCTGTGCTGTTTGTGTTTGCTTGAGTGCATTCGCGCGCTCTCGCTTTCTCCACTTTACAATTTTTTTGTTATTATTTATCTATTCCTGAGAGTTTATCTTATTTTTTATTTGTTTATTTAAATGAAGTCGACCAGTTGCCTGCCCTTCCTTCCATTATCCGTCACCGAGACAAACTGAACAAAGTTCTGAAGTCGACCTTGTAAAGATAAGGATTCAGGTCTGTCTGCTGTTTACCTTTGCTCCTGCGCGCACTGCCCTTCTCTCCACATTTATGTGTTTGTTTGTTTGTCTATCTAATCTTTTGGGTTTTTATTTCTAATGAGGTCGACCAGTTGTCTATTTATTATTTTTTTTACTACGCATCAAGCTGCGCTGCTTGTCTTTGCTCCTGTGTGCTCGCGCACTCTCGCCTTTTCCACTTATTTTTACTTTTGATTTATTTTTGATTTATTTTGTCAATTTAAAAGAAAATACGCATCGTGCTGTGCTGTTTGTGTTTGCTTGAGTGCATTCGCGCGCTCTCGCTTTCTCCACTTTACAATTTTTTTTTGTTATTATTTATCTATTCCTGAGAGTTTATCTTATTTTTATTTGTTTATTTAAATGAAGTCGACCAGTTGCCTGCCCTTCCTTCCATTATCCGTCACCGAGACAAACTGAACAAAGTTCTGAGGTCGACCTTGTAAAGATAAGGATTCAGGTCTGTCTGCTGTTTACCTTTGCTCCTGCGCGCACTGCCCTTCTCTCCACATTTATGTGTTTGCTTGTTTGTCTATCTAATCTTTTGGGTTTTTATTTCTAATGAGGTCGACCAGTTGTCTATTTATTATTTTTTTTACTACGCATCAAGCTGCGCTGCTTGTCTTTGCTCCTGTGTGCTCGCGCACTCTCGCCTTTTCCACTTATTTTTATTTTTGATTTATTTTTTATTTATTTTGTCAATTTAAAAAAAATATGCATCGTGCTGTGCTGTTTGTGTTTGCTTGAGTGCATTCGCGCGCTCTCGCTTTCTCCACTTTACAATTTTTTTGTTATTATTTATCTATTCCTGAGAGTTTATCTTATTTTTTATTTGTTTATTTAAATGAAGTCGACCAGTTGCCTGCCCTTCCTTCCATTATCCGTCACCGAGACAAACTGAACAAAGTTCTGAGGTCGACCTTGTAAAGATAAGGATTCAGGTCTGTCTGCTGTTTACCTTTGCTCCTGCGCGCACTGCCCTTCTCTCCACATTTATGTGTTTGTTTCTTTGTCTATCTAATCTTTTGGGTTTTTATTTCTAATGAGGTCGACCAGTTGTCTATTTATTATTTTTTTTACTACGCATCAAGCTGCGCTGCTTGTCTTTGCTCCTGTGTGCTCGCGCACTCTCGCCTTTTCCACTTATTTTTATTTTTGATTTATTTTTTATTTATTTTGTCAATTTTAAAAAAAAATACGCATCGTGCTGTGCTGTTTGTGTTTGCTTGAGTGCATTCGCGCGCTCTCGCTTTCTCCACTTTACAATTTTTTTGTTATTATTTATCTATTCCTGAGAGTTTATCTTATTTTTTATTTGTTTATTTAAATGAAGTCGACCAGTTGCCTGCCCTTCCTTCCATTATCCGTCACCGAGACAAACTGAACAAAGATCTGAGGTCGACCTTGTAAAGATAAGGATTCAGGTCTGTCTGCTGTTTACCTTTGCTCCTGCTCGCACTGCCCTTCTCTCCACATTTATGTGTTTGTTTGTTTGTCTATCTAATCTTTTGGGTTTTTATTTCTAATGAGGTCGACCAGTTGTCTATTTATTATTTTTTTTACTACGCATCAAGCTGTGCTGCTTGTCTTTGCTCCTGTGTGCTCGGGCACTCTCGCCTTTTCCACTTATTTTTATTTTTGATTTATTTTTGATTTATTTTGTCAATTTAAAAAAAATACGCATCGTGCTGTGCTGTTTGTGTTTGCTTGAGTGCATTCGCGCGCTCTCGCTTTCTCCACTTTACAATTTTTTTGTTATTATTTATCTATTCCTGAGAGTTTATCTTATTTTTTATTTGTTTATTTAAATGAAGTCGACCAGTTGCCTGCCCTTCCTTCCATTATCCGTCACCGAGACAAACTGAACAAAGTTCTGAGGTCGACCTTGTAAAGATAAGGATTCAGGTCTGTCTGCTGTTTACCTTTGCTCCTGCGCGCACTGCCCTTCTCTCCACATTTATGTGTTTGCTTGTTTGTCTATCTAATCTTTTGGGTTTTTATTTCTAATGAGGTCGACCAGTTGTCTATTTATTATTTTTTTTACTACGCATCAAGCTGCGCTGCTTGTCTTTGCTCCTGTGTGCTCGCGCACTCTCGCCTTTTCCACTTATTTTTATTTTTGATTTATTTTTTATTTATTTTGTCAATTTTAAAAAAAAATACGCATCGTGCTGTGCTGTTTGTGTTTGCTTGAGTGCATTCGCGCGCTCTCGCTTTCTCCACTTTACAATTTTTTTGTTATTATTTATCTATTCCTGAGAGTTTATCTTATTTTTTATTTGTTTATTTAAATGAAGTCGACCAGTTGCCTGCCCTTCCTTCCATTATCCGTCACCGAGACAAACTGAACAAAGATCTGAGGTCGACCTTGTAAAGATAAGGATTCAGGTCTGTCTGCTGTTTACCTTTGCTCCTGCTCGCACTGCCCTTCTCTCCACATTTATGTGTTTGTTTGTTTGTCTATCTAATCTTTTGGGTTTTTATTTCTAATGAGGTCGACCAGTTGTCTATTTATTATTTTTTTTACTACGCATCAAGCTTTGCTGCTTGTCTTTGCTCCTGTGTGCTCGGGCACTCTCGCCTTTTCCACTTATTTTTATTTTTGATTTATTTTTGATTTATTTTGTCAATTTAAAAAAAAATACGCATCGTGCTGTGCTGTTTGTGTTTGCTTGAGTGCATTCGCGCGCTCTCGCTTTCTCCACTTTACAATTTTTTTGTTATTATTTATCTATTCCTGAGAGTTTATCTTATTTTTTATTTGTTTATTTAAATGAAGTCGACCAGTTGCCTGCCCTTCCTTCCATTATCCGTCACCGAGACAAACTGAACAAAGTTCTGAGGTCGACCTTGTAAAGATAAGGATTCAGGTCTGTCTGCTGTTTACCTTTGCTCCTGCGCGCACTGCCCTTCTCTCCACATTTATGTGTTTGTTTGTTTGTCTATCTAATCTTTTGGGTTTTTATTTCTAATGAGGTCGACCAGTTGTCTATTTATTATTTTTTTTACTACGCATCAAGCTGTGCTGCTTGTCTTTTCTCTTGTGTGCTCGCGCACTCTCGCCTTTCCCACTTATTTTTATTTTTGACTTATTTTTGATTTATTTTGTCAATTTAAAAGAAATACGCATCGTGCTGTGCTGTTTGTGTTTGCTTGAGTGCATTCGCGCGCTCTCGCTTTCTCCACTTTACAATTTTTTTGTTATGATTTATCTATTCCTGAGAGTTTATCTTATTTTCTATTTGTTAATTTAAATGAAGTCGACCAGTTGCCTGCCCGTCCTTCCATTATCCGTCACCGAGACAAACTGAACAAAGTTCTGAGGTCGACCTTGTAAAGATAAGGATTCAGGTCTGTCTGCTGTTTACCTTTGCTCCTGCGCGCACTGCCCTTCTCTCCACATTTATGTGTTTGTTTGTTTGTCTATCTAATCTTTTGGGTTTTTATTTCTAATGAGGTCGACCAGTTGTCTATTTATTATTTTTTTTACTACGCATCAAGCTGCGCTGCTTGTCTTTGCTCCTGTGTGCTCGCGCACTCTCGCCTTTTCCACTTATTTTTATTTTTGATTTATTTTTGATTTATTTTGTCAATTTAAAAAAAAATACGCATCGTGCTGTGCTGTTTGTGTTTGCTTGAGTGCATTCGCGCGCTCTCGCTTTCTCCAATTTACAATTTTTTTGTTATTATTTATCTATTCCTGAGAGTTTATCTTATTTTTATTTGTTTATTTAAATGAAGTCGACCAGTTGCCTGCCCTTCCTTCCATTATCCGTCACCGAGACAAACTGAACAAAGTTCTGAGGTCGACCTTGTAAAGATAAGGATTCAGGTCTGTCTGCTGTTTACCTTTGCTCCTGCGCGCACTGCCCTTCTCTCCACATTTATGTGTTTGTTTGTTTGTCTATCTAATCTTTTGGGTTTTTATTTCTAATGAGGTCGACCAGTTGTCTATTTATTATTTTTTTTACTACGCATCAAGCTGCGCTGCTTGTCTTTGCTCCTGTGTGCTCGCGCACTCTCGCCTTTTCCACTTATTTTTATTTTTGATTTATTTTTTATTTATTTTGTCAATTTTAAAAAAAAATACGCATCGTGCTGTGCTGTTTGTGTTTGCTTGAGTGCATTCGCGCGCTCTCGCTTTCTCCACTTTACAATTTTTTTGTTATTATTTATCTATTCCTGAGAGTTTATCTTATTTTTTATTTGTTTATTTAAATGAAGTCGACCAGTTGCCTGCCCTTCCTTCCATTATCCGTCACCGAGACAAACTGAACAAAGTTCTGAGGTCGACCTTGTAAAGATAAGGATTCAGGTCTGTCTGCTGTTTACATTTGCTCCTGCGCGCACTGCCCTTCTCTCCACATTTATGTGTTTGTTTGTTTGTCTATCTAATCTTTTGGGTTTTTATTTCTAATGAGGTCGACCAGTTGTCTATTTATTATTTTTTTTACTACGCATCAAGCTGCGCTGCTTGTCTTTGCTCCTGTGTGCTCGCGCACTCTCGCCTTTTCCACTTATTTTTATTTTTGATTTATTTTTGATTTATTTTGTCAATTTAAAAAAAAATACGCATCGTGCTGTGCTGTTTGTGTTTGCTTGAGTGCATTCGCGCGCTCTCGCTTTCTCCACTTTACAATTTTTTTGTTATTATTTATCTATTCCTGAGAGTTTATCTTATTTTTATTTGTTTATTTAAATGAAGTCGACCAGTTGCCTGCCCTTCCTTCCATTATCCGTCACCGAGACAAACTGAACAAAGTTCTGAGGTCGACCTTGTAAAGATAAGGATTCAGGTCTGTCTGCTGTTTACCTTTGCTCCTGCGCGCACTGCCCTTCTCTCCACATTTATGTGTTTGTTTGTTTGTCTATCTAATCTTTTGGGTTTTTATTTCTAATGAGGTCGACCAGTTGTCTATTTATTATTTTTTTTACTACGCATCAAGCTGCGCTGCTTGTCTTTGCTCCTGTGTGCTCGCGCACTCTCGCCTTTTCCACTTATTTTTATTTTTTATTTATTTTTTATTTATTTTGTCAATTTTAAAAAAAAATACGCATCGTGCTGTGCTGTTTGTGTTTGCTTGAGTGCATTCGCGCGCTCTCGCTTTCTCCACTTTACAATTTTTTTGTTATTATTTATCTATTCCTGAGAGTTTATCTTATTTTTTATTTGTTTATTTAAATGAAGTCGACCAGTTGCCTGCCCTTCCTTCCATTATCCGTCACCGAGACAAACTGAACAAAGATCTGAGGTCGACCTTGTAAAGATAAGGATTCAGGTCTGTCTGCTGTTTACCTTTGCTCCTGCTCGCACTGCCCTTCTCTCCACATTTATGTGTTTGTTTGTTTGTCTATCTAATCTTTTGGGTTTTTATTTCTAATGAGGTCGACCAGTTGTCTATTTATTATTTTTTTTACTACGCATCAAGCTGTGCTGCTTGTCTTTGCTCCTGTGTGCTCGGGCAATCTCGCCTTTTCCACTTATTTTTATTTTTGATTTATTTTTGATTTATTTTGTCAATTTAAAAAAAATACGCATCGTGCTGTGCTGTTTGTGTTTGCTTGAGTGCATTCGCGCGCTCTCGCTTTCTCCACTTTACAATTTTTTTGTTATTATTTATCTATTCCTGAGAGTTTATCTTATTTTTTATTTGTTTATTTAAATGAAGTCGACCAGTTGCCTGCCCTTCCTTCCATTATCCGTCACCGAGACAAACTGAACAAAGTTCTGAGGTCGACCTTGTAAAGATAAGGATTCAGGTCTGTCTGCTGTTTACCTTTGCTCCTGCGCGCACTGCCCTTCTCTCCACATTTATGTGTTTGCTTGTTTGTCTATCTAATCTTTTGGGTTTTTATTTCTAATGAGGTCGACCAGTTGTCTATTTATTATTTTTTTTACTACGCATCAAGCTGTGCTGCTTATCTTTTCTCTTGTGTGCTCGCGCACTCTCGCCTTTCCCACTTATTTTTATTTTTGACTTATTTTTGATTTATTTTGTCAATTTAAAAGAAATACGCATCGTGCTGTGCTGTTTGTGTTTGCTTGAGTGCATTCGCGCACTCTCGCTTTCTCCACTTCACAATTTTTTTGTTATGATTTATCTATTCCTGAGAGTTTATCTTATTTTCTATTTGTTAATTTAAATGAAGTCGACCAGTTGCCTGCCCGTCCTTCCATTATCCGTCACCGAGACAAACTGAACAAAGTTCTGAGGTCGACCTTGTAAAGATAAGGATTCAGGTCTGTCTGCTGTTTACCTTTGCTCCTGCGCGCACTGCCCTTCTCTCCACATTTATGTGTTTGTTTGTTTGTCTATCTAATCTTTTGGGTTTTTATTTCTAATGAGGTCGTCCAGTTGTGTATTTATTATTTTTTTTACTACGCATCAAGCTGCGCTGCTTGTCTTTGCTCCTGTGTGCTCGCGCACTCTCGCCTTTTCCACTTATTTTTATTTTTGATTTATTTTTTATTTATTTTGTCAATTTTAAAAAAAAGTACGCATCGTGCTGTGCTGTTTGTGTTTGCTTGAGTGCATTCGCGCGCTCTCGCTTTCTGCACTTTTCAATTTTTTGTTATTATTTATCTATTCCTGAGAGTTTATCTTATTTTTTATTTGTTTATTTAAATGAAGTCGACCAGTTGCCTGCCCTTCCTTCCATTATCCGTCACCGAGACAAACTGAACAAAGTTCTGAGGTCGACCTTGTAAAGATAAGGATTCAGGTCTGTCTGCTGTTTACCTTTGCTCCTGCGTGCACTGCCCTTCTCTCCACATTTATGTGTTTGTTTGTTTGTCTATCTAATCTTTTGGGTTTTTATTTCTAATGAGGTCGACCAGTTGTCTATTTATTATTTTTTTTACTACGCATCAAGCTGCGCTGCTTGTCTTTACTCCTGTGTGCTCGCGCACTCTCGCCTTTTCCACTTATTTTTATTTTTGATTTATTTTTGATTTATTTTGTCAATTTAAAAAAAAAATACGCATCGTGCTGTGCTGTTTGTGTTTGCTTGAGTGCATTCGCGCGCTCTCGCTTTCTCCACTTTACAATTTTTTTGTTATTATTTATCTATTCCTGAGAGTTTATCTTATTTTTATTTGTTTATTTAAATGAAGTCGACCAGTTGCCTTCCCTTCCTTCCATTATCCGTCACCGAGACAAACTGAACAAAGTTCTGAGGTCGACTTTGTAAAGATAAGGATTCAGGTCTGTCTGCTGTTTACCTTTGCTCCTGCGCGCACTGCCCTTCTCTACACATTTATGTGTTTGTTTCTTTGTCTATCTAATCTTTTGGGTTTTTATTTCTAATGAGGTCGACCAGTTGTCTATTTATTATTTTTTTTACTACGCATGAAGCTGCGCTGCTTGTCTTTGCTCCTGTGTGCTCGCGCACTCTCGCCTTTTCCACTTATTTTTATTTTTGATTTATTTTTTATTTATTTTGTCAATTTTAAAAAAAAATACGCATCGTGCTGTGCTGTTTGTGTTTGCTTGAGTGCATTCGCGCGCTCTCGCTTTCTCCACTTTACAATTTTTTTGTTATTATTTATCTATTCCTGAGAGTTTATCTTATTTTTTATTTGTTTATTTAAATGAAGTCGACCAGTTGCCTGACCTTCCTTCCATTATCCGTCACCGAGACAAACTGAACAAAGATCTGAGGTCGACCTTGTAAAGATAAGGATTCAGGTCTGTCTGCTGTTTACCTTTGCTCCTGCTCGCACTGCCCTTCTCTCCACATTTATGTGTTTGTTTGTTTGTCTATCTAATCTTTTGGGTTTTTATTTCTAATGAGGTCGACCAGTTGTCTATTTATTATTTTTTTTACTACGCATCAAGCTGTGCTGCTTGTCTTTGCTCCTGTGTGCTCGGGCACTCTCGCCTTTTCCACTTATTTTTATTTTTGATTTATTTTTGATTTATTTTGTCAATTTAAAAAAAATACGCATCGTGCTGTGCTGTTTGTGTTTGCTTGAGTGCATTCGCGCGCTCTCGCTTTCTCCACTTTACAATTTTTTTGTTATTATTTATCTATTCCTGAGAGTTTATCTTATTTTTTATTTGTTTATTTAAATGAAGTCGACCAGTTGCCTGCCCTTCCTTCCATTATCCGTCACCGAGACAAACTGAACAAAGTTCTGAGGTCGACCTTGTAAAGATAAGGATTCAGGTCTGTCTGCTGTTTACCTTTGCTCCTGCGCGCACTGCCCTTCTCTCCACATTTATGTGTTTGTTTGTTTGTCTATCTAATCTTTTGGGTTTTTATTTCTAATGAGGTCGACCAGTTGTCTATTTATTATTTTTTTTACTACGCATCAAGCTGTGCTGCTTGTCTTTTCTCTTGTGTGCTCGCGCACTCTCGCCTTTCCCACTTATTTTTATTTTTGACTTATTTTTGATTTATTTTGTCAATTTAAAAGAAATACGCATCGTGCTGTGCTGTTTGTGTTTGCTTGAGTGCATTCGCGCGCTCTCGCTTTCTCCACTTTACAATTTTTTTTTTATGATTTATCTATTCCTGAGAGTTTATCTTATTTTCTATTTGTTAATTTAAATGAAGTCGACCAGTTGCCTGCCCGTCCTTCCATTATCCGTCACCGAGACAAACTGAACAAAGTTCTGAGGTCGACCTTGTAAAGATAAGGATTCAGGTCTGTCTGCTGTTTACCTTTGCTCCTGCGCGCACTGCCCTTCTCTCCACATTTATGTGTTTGTTTGTTTGTCTATCTAATCTTTTGGGTTTTTATTTCTAATGAGGTCGACCAGTTGTGTATTTATTATTTTTTTTACTACGCATCAAGCTGCGCTGCTTGTCTTTCTCTTGTGTGCTCGCGCACTCTCGCCTTTTCCACTTATTTTTATTTTTGATTTATTTTTTATTTATTTTGTCTATTTTAAAAAAAAGTACGCATCGTGCTGTGCTGTTTGTGTTTGCTTGAGTGCATTCGCGCGCTCTCGCTTTCTGCACTTTTCAATTTTTTGTTATTATTTATCTATTCCTGAGAGTTTATCTTATTTTTTATTTGTTTATTTAAATGAAGTCGACCAGTTGCCTGCCCTTCCTTCCATTATCCGTCACCGAGACAAACTGAACAAAGTTCTGAGGTCGACCTTGTAAAGATAAGGATTCAGGTCTGTCTGCTGTTTACCTTTGCTCCTGCGCGCACTGCCCTTCTCTCCACATTTATGTGTTTGTTTGTTTGTCTATCTAATCTTTTGGGTTTTTATTTCTAATGAGGTCGACCAGTTGTCTATTTATTATTTTTTTTACTACGCATCAAGCTGCGCTGCTTGTCTTTGCTCCTGTGTGCTCGCGCACTCTCGCCTTTTCCACTTATTTTTATTTTTGATTTATTTTTGATTTATTTTGTCAATTTAAAAAAAAAATACGCATCGTGCTGTGCTGTTTGTGTTTGCTTGAGTGCATTCGCGCGCTCTCGCTTTCTCCACTTTACAATTTTTTTGTTATTATTTATCTATTCCTGAGAGTTTATCTTATTTTTATTTGTTTATTTAAATGAAGTCGACCAGTTGCCTGCCCTTCCTTCCATTATCCGTCACCGAGACAAACTGAACAAAGTTCTGAGGTCGACCTTGTAAAGATAAGGATTCAGGTCTGTCTGCTGTTTACCTTTGCTCCTGCGCGCACTGCCCTTCTCTCCACATTTATGTGTTTGTTTGTTTGTCTATCTAATCTTTTGGGTTTTTATTTCTAATGAGGTCGACCAGTTGTCTATTTATTATTTTTTTTACTACGCATCAAGCTGCGCTGCTTGTCTTTGCTCCTGTGTGCTCGCGCACTCTCGCCTTTTCCACTTATTTTTATTTTTGATTTATTTTTTATTTATTTTGTCAATTTTAAAAAAAAATACGCACCGTGCTGTGCTGTTTGTGTTTGCTTGAGTGCATTCGCGCGCTCTCGCTTTCTCCACTTTACAATTTTTTTGTTATTATTTATCTATTCCTGAGAGTTTATCTTATTTTTTATTTGTTTATTTAAATGAAGTCGACCAGTTGCCTGCCCTTCCTTCCATTATCCGTCTCCGAGACAAACTGAACAAAGATCTGAGGTCGACCTTGTAAAGATAAGGATTCAGGTCTGTCTGCTGTTTACCTTTGCTCCTGCTCGCACTGCCCTTCTCTCCACATTTATGTGTTTGTTTGTTTGTCTATCTAATCTTTTGGGTTTTTATTTCTAATGAGGTCGACCAGTTGTCTATTTATTATTTTTTTTACTACGCATCAAGCTGTGCTGCTTGTCTTTGCTCCTGTGTGCTCGGGCACTCTCGCCTTTTCCACTTATTTTTATTTTTGATTTATTTTTGATTTATTTTGTCAATTTAAAAAAAATACGCATCGTGCTGTGCTGTTTGTGTTTGCTTGAGTGCATTCGAGCGCTCTCGCTTTCTCCACTTTACAATTTTTTTGTTATTATTTATCTATTCCTGAGAGTTTATCTTATTTTCTATTTGTTAATTTAAATGAAGTCGACCAGTTGCCTGCCCGTCCTTCCATTATCCGTCACCGAGACAAACTGAACAAAGTTCTGAGGTCGACCTTGTAAAGATAAGGATTCAGGTCTGTCTGCTGTTTACCTTTGCTCCTGCGCGCACTGCCCTTCTCTCCACATTTATGTGTTTGTTTGTTTGTCTATCTAATCTTTTGGGTTTTTATTTCTAATGAGGTCGACCAGTTGTGTATTTATTATTTTTTTTACTACGCATCAAGCTGCGCTGCTTGTATTTTTTTGTTATTATTTATCTATTCCTGAGAGTTTATCTTATTTTTTATTTGTTTATTTAAATGAAGTCGACCAGTTGCCTGCCCTTCCTTCCATTATCCGTCACTGAGACCAACTGAACAAAGTTCTGAGGTCGACCTTGTAAAGATAAGGATTCAGGTCTGTCTGCTGTTTACCTTTGCTCTTGCGCACACTGCCCATCTCCACATTTATGTGTTTGTTTGTTTGTCTATCTAATCTTTTGGGTTTTCATTTCTAATGAGGTCGACCAGTTGTCTATTTATTATTTTTTTTACTACGCATCAAGCTGCGCTGCTTCTCTTTGCTCCTGTGTGCTCGCGCAATCTCGCCTTTTCCACTTATTTTTATTTTTGATATATTTTGTCAATTTTTAAAAAAAATACGCATCGTGCTGTGCTGTTTGTGTTTGCTTGAGTGCATTCGCGCGCTCTCGCTTTCTCCACTTTACAATTTCTTTGTTATTATTTATCTATTCCTGAGAGTTTATCTTATTTTTTATTTGTTTATTTAAATGAAGACGACCAGTTGCCTGCCCTACCTTCCATTATCCGTCACCGAGACCAACTGAACAAAATTCTGAGGTCGACCTTGTAAAGATAAGGATTCAGGTCTGTCTGCTGTTTACCTTTGCTCCTGCGCGCACTGCCCTTCTCTCCACATTTATGTGTTTGTTTGTTTGTCTATCTAATCTTTTGGGTTTTTATTTCTAATGAGGTCGACCAGTTGTCTATTTATTATTTTTTTTACTACGCATCAAGCTGCGCTGCTTGTCTTTGCTCCTGTGTGCTCGCGCACTCTCGCCTTTTCCACTTATTTTTATTTTTGATTTATTTTTTATTTATTTTGTCAATTTAAAAAAAATACGCATCGTGCTGTGCTGTTTGTGTTTGCTTGAGTGCATTCGCGCGCTCTCGCTTTCTCCACTTTACAATTTTTTTGTTATTATTTATCTATTCCTGAGAGTTTATCTTATTTTTTATTTGTTTATTTAAATGAAGTCGACCAGTTGCCTGCCCTTCCTTCCATTATCCATCACCGAGACAAACTGAACAAAGTTCTGAGGTCGACCTTGTAAAGATAAGGATTCAGGTCTGTCTGCTGTTTACCTTTGCTCCTGCGCGCACTGCCCTTCTCTCCACATTTATGTGTTTGTTTGTTTGTCTATCTAATCTTTTGGGTTTTTATTTCTAATGAGGTCGACCAGTTGTCTATTTATTATTTTTTTTACTACGCATCAAGCTGCGCTGCTTCTCTTTGCTCCTGTGTGCTCGCGCACTCTCGCCTTTTCCACTTATTTTTATTTTTGATTTATTTTTGATTTATTTTGTCAATTTTTAAAAAAATACGCATCGTGCTGTGCTGTTTGTGTTTGCTTGAGTGCATTCGCGCGCTCTCGCTTTCTCCACTTTACAATTTTTTTATTATTTATCTATTCCTGAGAGTTTATCTTATTTTTTATTTGTTTATTTAAATGAAGTCGACCAGTTGCCTGCCCTTCCTTCCATTATCCGTCACCGAGACAAACTGAACAAAGTTCTGAGGTCGACCTTGTAAAGATAAGGATTCAGGTCTGTCTGCTGTTTACCTTTGCTCCTGCGCGCACTGCCCTTCCCTCCACATTTATGTGTTTGTTTGTCTGTCTATCTAATCTTTTGGGTTTTTATTTCTAATGAGGTCGACCAGTTGTCTGTTTATTATTTTTTTTACTACGCATCAAGCTGCGCTGCTTGTCTTTGCTCCTGTGTGCTCGCGCACTCTCGCCTTTTCCACTTATTTTTATTTTTGATTTATTTTGTCAATTTAAAAAAAATACGCATCGTGCTGTGCTGTTTGTGTTTCCTTGAGTGCATTCGCGCGCTCTCGCTTTCTCCACTTTACAATTTTTTTGTTATTATTTATCTATTCCTGAGAGTTTATCTTATTTTTTATTTGTTTATTTAAATGAAGTCGACCAGTTGCCTGCCCTTCCTTCCATTATCCGTCACCGAGACAAACTGAACAAAGTTCTGAGGTCGACCTTGTAAAGATAAGGATTCAGGTCTGTCTGCTGTTTACCTTTGCTCCTGCGCGCACTGCCCTTCTCTCCACATTTATGTGTTTGTTTGTTTGTCTATCTAATCTTTTGGGTTTTTATTTCTAATGAGGTCGACCAGTTGTCTATTTATTATTTTTTTTACTACGCATCAAGCTGCGCTGCTTGTCTTTGCTCCTGTGTGCTCGCGCACTCTCGCCTTTTCCACTTATTTTTATTTTTGATTTATTTTTGATTTATTTTGTCAATTTAAAAAAAAATACGCATCGTGCTGTGCTGTTTGTGTTTGCTTGAGTGCATTCGCGCGCTCTCGCTTTCTCCACTTTACAATTTTTTTGTTATTATTTATCTATTCCTGAGAGTTTATCTTATTTTTATTTGTTTATTTAAATGAAGTCGACCAGTTGCCTGCCCTTCCTTCCATTATCCGTCACCGAGACAAACTGAACAAAGTTCTGAGGTCGACCTTGTAAAGATAAGGATTCAGGTCTGTCTGCTGTTTACCTTTGCTCCTGCGCGCACTGCCCTTCTCTCCACATTTATGTGTTTGTTTGTTTGTCTATCTAATCTTTTGGGTTTTTATTTCTAATGAGGTCGACCAGTTGTCTATTTATTATTTTTTTTACTACGCATCAAGCTGCGCTGCTTGTCTTTGCTCCTGTGTGCTCGCGCACTCTCGCCTTTTCCACTTATTTTTATTTTTGATTTATTTTTTATTTATTTTGTCAATTTTAAAAAAAAATACGCATCGTGCTGTGCTGTTTGTGTTTGCTTGAGTGCATTCGCGCGCTCTCGCTTTCTCCACTTTACAATTTTTTTGTTATTATTTATCTATTCCTGAGAGTTTATCTTATTTTTTATTTGTTTATTTAAATGAAGTCGACCAGTTGCCTGCCCTTCCTTCCATTATCCGTCACCGAGACAAACTGAACAAAGTTCTGAGGTCGACCTTGTAAAGATAAGGATTCAGGTCTGTCTGCTGTTTACATTTGCTCCTGCGCGCACTGCCCTTCTCTCCACATTTATGTGTTTGTTTGTTTGTCTATCTAATCTTTTGGGTTTTTATTTCTAATGAGGTCGACCAGTTGTCTATTTATTATTTTTTTTTACTACGCATCAAGCTGCGCTGCTTGTCTTTGCTCCTGTGTGCTCGCGCACTCTCGCCTTTTCCACTTATTTTTATTTTTGATTTATTTTTGATTTATTTTGTCAATTTAAAAAAAAATACGCATCGTGCTGTGCTGTTTGTGTTTGCTTGAGTGCATTCGCGCGCTCTCGCTTTCTCCACTTTACAATTTTTTTGTTATTATTTATCTATTCCTGAGAGTTTATCTTATTTTTATTTGTTTATTTAAATGAAGTCGACCAGTTGCCTGCCCTTCCTTCCATTATCCGTCACCGAGACAAACTGAACAAAGTTCTGAGGTCGACCTTGTAAAGATAAGGATTCAGGTCTGTCTGCTGTTTACCTTTGCTCCTGCGCGCACTGCCCTTCTCTCCACATTTATGTGTTTGTTTGTTTGTCTATCTAATCTTTTGGGTTTTTATTTCTAATGAGGTCGACCAGTTGTGTATTTATTATTTTTTTTACTACGCATCAAGCTGCGCTGCTTGTCTTTGCTCCTGTGTGCTCGCGCACTCTCGCCTTTTCCACTTATTTTTATTTTTGATTTATTTTTTATTTATTTTGTCAATTTTAAAAAAAAGTACGCATCGTGCTGTGCTGTTTGTGTTTGCTTGAGTGCATTCGCGCGCTCTCGCTTTCTGCACTTTTCAATTTTTTGTTATTATTTATCTATTCCTGAGAGTTTATCTTATTTTTTATTTGTTTATTTAAATGAAGTCGACCAGTTGCCTGCCCTTCCTTCCATTATCCGTCACCGAGACAAACTGAACAAAGTTCTGAGGTCGACCTTGTAAAGATAAGGATTCAGGTCTGTCTGCTGTTTACCTTTGCTCCTGCGTGCACTGCCCTTCTCTCCACATTTATGTGTTTGTTTGTTTGTCTATCTAATCTTTTGGGTTTTTATTTCTAATGAGGTCGACCAGTTGTCTATTTATTATTTTTTTTACTACGCATCAAGCTGCGCTGCTTGTCTTTACTCCTGTGTGCTCGCGCACTCTCGCCTTTTCCACTTATTTTTATTTTTGATTTATTTTTGATTTATTTTGTCAATTTAAAAAAAAAATACGCATCGTGCTGTGCTGTTTGTGTTTGCTTGAGTGCATTCGCGCGCTCTCGCTTTCTCCACTTTACAATTTTTTTGTTATTATTTATCTATTCCTGAGAGTTTATCTTATTTTTATTTGTTTATTTAAATGAAGTCGACCAGTTGCCTTCCCTTCCTTCCATTATCCGTCACCGAGACAAACTGAACAAAGTTCTGAGGTCGACTTTGTAAAGATAAGGATTCAGGTCTGTCTGCTGTTTACCTTTGCTCCTGCGCGCACTGCCCTCCTCTACACATTTATGTGTTTGTTTCTTTGTCTATCTAATCTTTTGGGTTTTTATTTCTAATGAGGTCGACCAGTTGTCTATTTATTATTTTTTTTACTACGCATGAAGCTGCGCTGCTTGTCTTTGCTCCTGTGTGCTCGCGCACTCTCGCCTTTTCCACTTATTTTTATTTTGATTTATTTTTTATTTATTTTGTCAATTTTAAAAAAAAATACGCATCGTGCTGTGCTGTTTGTGTTTGCTTGAGTGCATTCGCGCGCTCTCGCTTTCTCCACTTTACAATTTTTTTGTTATTATTTATCTATTCCTGAGAGTTTATCTTATTTTTTATTTGTTTATTTAAATGAAGTCGACCAGTTGCCTGACCTTCCTTCCATTATCCGTCACCGAGACAAACTGAACAAAGATCTGAGGTCGACCTTGTAAAGATAAGGATTCAGGTCTGTCTGCTGTTTACCTTTGCTCCTGCTCGCACTGCCCTTCTCTCCACATTTATGTGTTTGTTTGTTTGTCTATCTAATCTTTTGGGTTTTTATTTCTAATGAGGTCGACCAGTTGTCTATTTATTATTTTTTTTACTACGCATCAAGCTGTGCTGCTTGTCTTTGCTCCTGTGTGCTCGGGCACTCTCGCCTTTTCCACTTATTTTTATTTTTGATTTATTTTTGATTTATTTTGTCAATTTAAAAAAAATACGCATCGTGCTGTGCTGTTTGTGTTTGCTTGAGTGCATTCGCGCGCTCTCGCTTTCTCCACTTTACAATTTTTTTGTTATTATTTATCTATTCCTGAGAGTTTATCTTATTTTTTATTTGTTTATTTAAATGAAGTCGACCAGTTGCCTGCCCTTCCTTCCATTATCCGTCACCAAGACAAACTGAACAAAGTTCTGAGGTCGACCTTGTAAAGATAAGGATTCAGGTCTGTCTGCTGTTTACCTTTGCTCCTGCGCGCACTGCCCTTCTCTCCACATTTATGTGTTTGTTTGTTTGTCTATCTAATCTTTTGGGTTTTTATTTCTAATGAGGTCGACCAGTTGTCTATTTATTATTTTTTTTACTACGCATCAAGCTGTGCTGCTTGTCTTTTCTCTTGTGTGCTCGCGCACTCTCGCCTTTCCCACTTATTTTTATTTTTGACTTATTTTTGATTTATTTTGTCAATTTAAAAGAAATACGCATCGTGCTGTGCTATTTGTGTTTGCTTGAGTGCATTCGCGCGCTCTCGCTTTCTCCACTTTACAATTTTTTTGTTATGATTTATCTATTCCTGAGAGTTTATCTTATTTTCTATTTGTTAATTTAAATGAAGTCGACCAGTTGCCTGCCCGTCCTTCCATTATCCGTCACCGAGACAAACTGAACAAAGTTCTGAGGTCGACCTTGTAAAGATAAGGATTCAGGTCTGTCTGCTGTTTACCTTTGCTCCTGCGCGCACTGCCCTTCTCTCCACATTTATGTGTTTGTTTGTTTGTCTATCTAATCTTTTGGGTTTTTATTTCTAATGAGGTCGACCAGTTGTGTATTTATTATTTTTTTTACTACGCATCAAGCTGCGCTGCTTGTCTTTTTTTGTTATTATTTATCTATTCCTGAGAGTTTATCTTATTTTTTATTTGTTTATTTAAATGAAGTCGACCAGTTGCCTGCCCTTCCTTCCATTATCCGTCACTGAGACCAACTGAACAAAGTTCTGAGGTCGACCTTGTAAAGATAAGGATTCAGGTCTGTCTGCTGTTTACCTTTGCTCTTGCGCACACTGCCCATCTCCACATTTATGTGTTTGTTTGTTTGTCTATCTAATCTTTTGGGTTTTCATTTCTAATGAGGTCGACCAGTTGTCTATTTATTATTTTTTTTACTACGCATCAAGCTGCGCTGCTTCTCTTTGCTCCTGTGTGCTCGCGCAATCTCGCCTTTTCCACTTATTTTTATTTTTGATATATTTTGTCAATTTTTAAAAAAAATACGCATCGTGCTGTGCTGTTTGTGTTTGCTTGAGTGCATTCGCGCGCTCTCGCTTTCTCCACTTTACAATTTCTTTGTTATTATTTATCTATTCCTGAGAGTTTATCTTATTTTTTATTTGTTTATTTAAATGAAGACGACCAGTTGCCTGCCCTACCTTCCATTATCCGTCACCGAGACCAACTGAACAAAATTCTGAGGTCGACCTTGTAAAGATAAGGATTCAGGTCTGTCTGCTGTTTACCTTTGCTCCTGCGCGCACTGCCCTTCTCTCCACATTTATGTGTTTGTTTGTTTGTCTATCTAATCTTTTGGGTTTTTATTTCTAATGAGGTCGACCAGTTGTCTATTTATTATTTTTTTTACTACGCATCAAGCTGCGCTGCTTGTCTTTGCTCCTGTGTGCTCGCGCACTCTCGCCTTTTCCACTTATTTTTATTTTTGATTTATTTTTTATTTATTCTTGTCAATTTAAAAAAAATACGCATCGTGCTGTGCTGTTTGTGTTGCTTGAGTGCATTCGCGCGCTCTCGCTTTCTCCACTTTACAATTTTTTTGTTATTATTTATCTATTCCTGAGAGTTTATCTTATTTTTTATTTGTTTATTTAAATGAAGTCGACCAGTTGCCTGCCCTTCCTTCCATTATCCATCACCGAGACAAACTGAACAAAGTTCTGAGGTCGACCTTGTAAAGATAAGGATTCAGGTCTGTCTGCTGTTTACCTTTGCTCCTGCGCGCACTGCCCTTCTCTCCACATTTATGTGTTTGTTTGTTTGTCTATCTAATCTTTTGGGTTTTTATTTCTAATGAGGTCGACCAGTTGTCTATTTATTATTTTTTTTACTACGCATCAAGCTGCGCTGCTTGTCTTTGCTCCTGTGTGCTCGCGCACTCTCGCCTTTTCCACTTATTTTTATTTTTGATTTATTTTTGATTTATTTTGTCAATTTTTAAAAAAAATACGCATCGTGCTGTGCTGTTTGTGTTTGCTTGAGTGCATTCGCGCGCTCTCGCTTTCTCCACTTTACAATTTTTTTATTATTTATCTATTCCTGAGAGTTTATCTTATTTTTTATTTGTTTATTTAAATGAAGTCGACCAGTTGCCTGCCCTTCCTTCCATTATCCGTCACCGAGACAAACTGAACAAAGTTCTGAGGTCGACCTTGTAAAGATAAGGATTCAGGTCTGTCTGCTGTTTACCTTTGCTCCTGCGCGCACTGCCCTTCCCTCCACATTTATGTGTTTGTTTGTCTGTCTATCTAATCTTTTGGGTTTTTATTTCTAATGAGGTCGACCAGTTGTCTGTTTATTATTTTTTTTACTACGCATCAAGCTGCGCTGCTTGTCTTTGCTCCTGTGTGCTCGCGCACTCTCGCCTTTTCCACTTATTTTTATTTTTGATTTATTTTGTCAATTTAAAAAAAATACGCATCGTGCTGTGCTGTTTGTGTTTCCTTGAGTGCATTCGCGCGCTCTCGCTTTCTCCACTTTACAATTTTTTTGTTATTATTTATCTATTCCTGAGAGTTTATCTTATTTTTTATTTGTTTATTTAAATGAAGTCGACCAGTTGCCTGCCCTTCCTTCCATTATCCGTCACCGAGACAAACTGAACAAAGTTCTGAGGTCGACCTTGTAAAGATAAGGATTCAGGTCTGTCTGCTGTTTACCTTTGCTCCTGCGCGCACTGCCCTTCTCTCCACATTTATGTGTTTGTTTGTTTGTCTATCTAATCTTTTGGGTTTTTATTTCTAATGAGGTCGACCAGTTGTCTATTTATTATTTTTTTTACTACGCATCAA
>NW_025958544.1:0-51589 GCF_023159225.1 Perognathus longimembris pacificus | reverse complement strand
AAACAAACAAACCCATAAATATGGAGAGAAGGGCAGTGCGCGCAGGAGCAAAGGTAAACAGCAGACAGACCTGAATCCTTATCTTTAAAAGGTCGACCTCAGAACTTTGTTCAGTTTGTCTCGGTGACGGATAATGGAAGGAGGGGCAGGCAACTGGTCGACTTCATTTAAATAAACAAATAAAAAATAAGATAAACTCTCAGGAATAGATAAATAAGAACAAAAAAATTGTAAAGTGGAGAAAGCGAGAGCGCGCGAATGCACTCAAGCAAACACAAACAGCACAGCACGATGCGTATTTTTTTTTAAATTGATAAAATAAATCAAAAATAAAAATAAGTGGAAAAGGCGAGAGTGCGCGAGCACACAGGAGCAAAGACAAGCAGCGCAGCTTGATGCGTAGTAAAAAAAATAATAAATGGACAACTGGTCGACCTCATTAGAAATAAAAAACCCAAAAGATTAGATAGACAAACAAACAAACACATAATGTGGAGAGAAGGGCATTGCGGGCAGGAGCAAAGGTAAACAGCAGACAGACCTGAATCCTTATCTTTACAAGGTCGACCTCAGAACTTTGTTCAGTTTGTCTCGGTGACGGATAATGGAAGGAAGGGCAGGCAACTGGTCGACTTCATTTAAATAAACAAATAAAAAATAAGATAAACTCTCAGGAATAGATAAATAATAACAAAAAAATTGTAAAGTGGAGAAAGCTAGAGCGCGCGAATGCACTCAAGCAAACACAAACAGCACAGCACGATGCGTATTTTTTTTAAAATTGACAAAATAAATCAAAAATAAATCATAAATATAAATAAGTGGAAAAGGCGAGAGTGCGCGAGCACACAGGAGCAAAGACAAGCAACGCAGCTTGATGCGTAGTAAAAAAAATAATAAATAGACAACTGGTCGACCTCATTAGAAATAAAAACCCAAAAGATAGATAGACAAACAAACAAACACATAAATGTGGAGAGAAGGGCAGTGCGGGCAAGAGCAAAGGTAAACAGCAGACACACATGAATCCTTATCTTTACAAGGTCGACCTCAGAACTTTGTTCAGTTTGTCTCGGTGACGGATAATGGAAGGAAGGGCAGGCAACTGGTCGACTTCATTGAAATAAACAAATAAAAAATAAGATAAACTCTCAGGAATAGATAAATAATATCAAAAAATTGTAACGCGGAGAAAGCGAGAGCGCGCGAATGCACTCAAGGAAACACAAACAGCACAGCACGATGCGTATTTTTTTTAAAAATTGACAAAATAAATCAAAAATAAATCAAAAATAAAAATAAGTGGAAAAGGCGAGAGTGCGCGAGCACACAGGAGCAAAGACACGCAGCGCAGCTTGATGCGTAGTAAATAAAATAATAAATAGACAACTGGTCGACCTCATTAGAAATAAAAACCCAAAAGATTAGATAGACAAACAAACAAACACATAAATGTGGAGAGAAGGGCAGTGCGCGCAGGAGCAAAGGTAAACAGCAGACAGACCTGAATCCTTATCTTTACAAGGTCGACCTCAGAACTTTGTTCAGTTTGTCTCGGTGACGGATAATGGAAGGAAGGGCAGGCAACTGGTCGACTTCATTTAAATAAACAAATAAAAAATAAGATAAACTCTCAGGAATAGATAAATAATAACAAAAAAATTGTAAAGTGGAGAAAGCGAGAGCGCGCGAATGCACTCAAGCAAACACAAACAGCACAGCACGATGCGTATTTTTTTTAAATTGACAAAATAAATCAAAAATAAAAATAAGTGGAAAGGCGAGAGTGCGCGAGCACACAGGAGCAAAGACAAGCAGCGCAGCTTGATGCGTAGTAAAAAAAATAATAAATAGACAACTGGTCGACCTCATTAGAAATAAAAAACCCAAAAGATTAGATAGACAAACAAACACATAAATGTGGAGAGAAGGGCAGTGCGCGCAGGAGCAAAGGTAAACAGCAGACAGACCTGAATCCTTATCTTTACAAGGTCGACCTCAGAACTTTGTTCAGTTTGTCTCGGTGACGGATAATGGAAGGAAGGGCAGGCAACTGGTCGACTTCATTTAAATAAACAAATAAAAAATAAGATAAACTCTCAGAAATAGAGAAATAATAACAAAAAAAAATTGTAAAGTGGAGAAAGCGAGAGCCCGCGAATGCACTCAAGCAAACACAAACAGCACAGCACGATGCGTATTTTTTTTAAAATTGACAAAATAATTCAAAAATAAATCAAAAATAAAAATAAGTGGAAAAGGCGAGAGTGCGCGAGCACACAGGAGCAAAGACAAGCAGCGCAGCTTGATGCGTAGTAAAAAAAATAATAAATAGACAACTGGTCGACCTCATTAGAAATAAAAACCTGTCGGGAGCCAAGCTAGCAGCTAAGCTCATCCTGACCTCTGGCTGTGCCGATGTCGCCAGACATCGGGAGCCAAAACCTGCAGCTAGGTTCGTTATCACCTCTGGCTGTGCTGTTACCCGCCAGGATATGCTAAAGGCAAGGACATTTGTTCACAGCCACTGTCCGGAATTGCTTTGTTACCTTGTGTTTACTGTAATCAAATGTTGTAAACTTCAAAGCCTCTTTGTGTTCTGCAATTTTAACAACCCTATGCTATTCCCTGGTTCCAAAACTGCATATAAGCTGGAAGTTAAGAATAAACTGCTGCTGCAGTCTTGAGGTTCAACCTTATGGCTGCAGACCTCCCGTACCCCATCTTTGTCTCTTGTCTTTTTTCTCTTGCCTTATTTTTCCTTTTCCGTATCCTGCCGCCTCTCAGTCAGGATTCTTGTCCCCCTGCCGGCTGGCCCGGCAGGTTTGGCGCCTGGAACAGGGACTTGAAGGCCTGGGATCGACGGCAGGTGACCCCCGCTCAGGTAAGGACGTCCGAATGCTTGGGAAGGAGAGCGGGAGGAGAGTGTATTTTCGGGAGTAATAAATTATGGGACAAGGTAATAGCCGCATGCTATACATGCACGCCCCCAAAGGCATGCTTAATGCCCGGGCAGTGAAAGTTGGCCAAAGTAACTTAGAACGTTTCTTTTACTTTATTGAGGAAGCATGCCCCCAGTTCCTGGAGGAAGGAACCAATAACTTGCTAGAAAATTGAAAAAAAAAAAAAAAAGGGAACATTATGATGCAACTGGCCCTGAGAAAACCTCAGTGGATGCTATTATTCTTTGGTTTCTGGTCCGAGATTGCTTAGATCCTAGACATGAATAGATTAAATTCGATCAGTCGATTGGAGAAACTGAACAGGGACCTGATGAGTGTTGCCCAGCTCTGGGAGCGTATGCTGCTGCCTGGGAAGAGCTGAGAAAATTAACAAGACCTGAACCCACTGAGCTAGACATTAAGGAAGACTCAGATGGCTCAGACTCTGAGGAGAAATTATTCAATAAACCTATTAAAGATAGATTGACCTATGTTGAGACTATGTTAAAATCAGTTATAGCTCTATTGTCACAGCTTCATCCAGAACAACAAACTCCTTTAAAGGGAGTCCTGGCAGACTTACAGCTCTCCTAGGTGCAGGCTGCTAGCAGGGGGGAGGAACCTGAGGCTAGAGAAATGCTACCACCACCGAGGTAACTTCTCCTGACCCAGCGCTCTATTTCCATCCACCAGGACAGATTTGAATCCCCAACCAGGGTGAGTGACCATTAGACTGGAGCTTACATTTGCCATAAATCCACTGGGCTAGGTCAAGGAGATCAGCAATTGTGGGTGTTTGGAGACAACTGATCTCTAGTTCAGCTCAGCTGGTTGCTCGTCAAGTCTAAATTGTTTCAGGAATGCTGCTCAAGTTTGAGCCCAATCATATATATTTGGAATATTTTGCAGGACTTACCTAACTTCTATGAGTGCTCAGGCAGATGAAGTTCTCTCTGTCTCCTTTTCTGTCTCCCTCTAAACTCTGCCTGCCTGCCTGTGACCTAGGATGGGTATTGATATTTGTTTAACATCTGCTTTAAAAGACTCAAAGAAAGGTTTTCTATTCTTGTTATTGATGTTTAAGTTTTGGAGATTCAGTTAAATTCTGCTTGTTTGGCTAAATCATAAGCTTTCTCTAGCATTGAGCACATGGTAGACAATAGGATTGGATGAGTGAAAGCCTGCCATCCTCCAGGTAACAAGCATGCCAAATTCCTGGAGGCTGGGACTTGGAGTCCTGTGGCCTGCATTTCAAAGGTGCCTTACAATTCAAATGCTGGAAGATGAAGGTGTCTTACTGTGAGCTCACTGTCTGTGTTCATATCCTGTCTCCCATATACTCCCTTTGTGAGCTAAACTGGTTTCTCAAAATTTGGCTTCTCAGATGATCTGAAAATTTTGGTTTGCTGAAAAGATTTTTTTTTGTTGTTTACTATCTAACCACGTGGTTCTAGAATATAGGCAAAATAATATCATTTGCCACTGGAATTCCAAAAGAACTTACATGGCCAATTAAAGAACAATTCTAAGCGCGCCCCAAAACGTGTGCACATTGTCTGTATGTGTATGTGTGTCTATGTCTATGTCTGTGTGTTGGTAAAACTTAAAAACAAAACAAAAAACAGGTTTTAAGCCTAAACTGATATGTTTGGGAGCAAACAAATGTGTCTAAGAAAAACTCCAAAAGGTTTTAATATACAGCACGTGATATAAGTGCAATGATGTACAACCAGTGTGTTATTCTTTATGTCTATCTATGCTAAGAGTCAAGTGTACACCTAATCCTGACAATTCTTTGGTATAGACTTAAGATTTTGCTTCTCCATTTTTTTTTCTCTTTTTTTCGCGGTGCTCTCAAACTCTTTAAGATCAAGGGACCAGAGTCATTTTGAAATAACTGCACAGGTGTGACTATTAACCTAAATTTTCCGGACCCCAAATTAACATTTTGCTTTATAGGATACAGGTTGACATGTGTGCTAGCTGAGTGGACCGTGGCAGTCTATGGCTACAAAAAGCTGCCTCCACAGTCGGCTCCCAAACTGGGAGTTGTTTGTGATTCAGAAACTGCTACAGAGAGCAGACTTGGTTAGCCTTCAATCTGTGTGGATTTTGTGACTAGAAAGATGGTTAAAGGCCCAAGCCTTCTAAAATCTGTTTAAGAATGCCCTTAACCAGTCTGTGTAGAAATTTACAGGCAACAAGCAGGAAATGTGACAGCCTATCCAGGGAACTCTACTAAAGAATTATCCAGATGCAAACCATCTCTCCTGCTGGCCTGCTAATTTGGGATGGAAGACACAGCCACTTCAGATCCACTGAAGCTGAGACTTTTATTGTTATTCATTTGTTTTCTCTTTCACGTGCCAGTAAGGTAAGGTTAAATAATATGACTAGATTTAATGACACTTGGACCCCATTCAGTCTGCCGTTCTTTAAGTGTTACAGCAAAACTCTGGCAACTACTTGGTGGTCAATTTTAGCAACTTACAGGTAAACTCTACTCCTTTTGTTCTCCTATTGGTTTTAATTGGAAATAAAAAGGGCTTTTATGGCTAAGACTCTTTGGATAGTTCAAAGCCAGCCCAGGCAGAGAAAAATAAAAATCCCTCTGGTCATATTTTGGGTCCTTATTATTTTACTAGTCAGAAATTACAGGTTAAGACTTCTCATTTGCGTATTTTGCATGATTTTCAAAAATTTCTGGGAGATATTAATTGGCTTCGCCCTTATCTTAAATTGTCCACAGCTGAATTAAAACCCTTATTTGATCTATTAAAAGGTGAGAAAGGAGTTTTGGGTCCTCAGACATATTTTGGGTTCAAAACATAAACTGGGAAAGGCCCGAGCTTACAATTTATATACAAGAAAAGCCCTTCCGAGGTCTGCTAGATACAGGAGCAGATGTGTCTGTGATAGCCAAGAGACATTGGCCTTCCAACTGGCCTCTTACTGCGTCTCTTACATCCTTGTAGGGGATTGGCCATGCCACAGACACCCAACAAAAGCAGTGCCATCCTTAACTGGAGAGATGGTGAGGGGCATTTTGGGACTTTCCAGATCATTTGCCCATAAATTGTGGGGCAGAGATATTATGGAAAAGAAGGGAGTTTATTTGTTTAGCCCTAGTGACGCAGTCACTCGTCAACTCCTAAGTCAAGGTCTACTGCCTTCAAGAGGATTGGGAAGCCATCAACAAGGAATTAGAGAACCCATTCAACCTCAGCCCCGACCTCCTAGACAGGGGCTGGGATATTTTTAACGGGGGTTGCTGCTTGTCCTGTCCCTCATGCTGATCCTATCACATGGTTATCAGACACTCCGGTGTGGGTGGATCAGTGGCCCCTATCAATTGAAAAGATTGTTGTTGCCCAACAGCTGGTGCAGGAACAGCTGGACTTGGGCCACATTGCTCTACTACTTCCCCATGGAATTCGCCTATTTTTGTTGTTAAAAGAAATCTGGCAAATGGAGACTCCTACAGGATCTCCGGCGAGTGAATGCCACCATGGAACTTATGGGGGCATTACAACCGGGCTTGCCCTCTCCTATGGCAATTCCTCAAAATACATACAAAATTATAATTGACTTAAAAGATTGTTTTTATACCATACTTCTTGCTCCTCAAGATTGCAAACGCTTTGCATTTATTGTCACCTCTACTAATTTTAAAGAACCCATGAAACGGTACCATTGGCTAGTGTTGCCTCAAGGCATGGAGAATAGCCCAACTTCCGTCAAGCTTTGTAACATGGGCTCTCTCTCTTCTACTTGCCAAAATTTTCCTTCTGTTTGGTCTGTTGAAGGGGGACCCTGACCCTACATCTCCCAGAGAAATAACAACTGAAGCAGCAAAAGCCTTGAGCATAGTAAATTCTGCCATTTCTTCCCAACATATAAATTATATAGATTACTCAGCCCCTTGGAAAGCTTATATTTTAACTACACCTCATTGTTCAACAGCGGTCCTTTGCAGAAGGGACCCCCTTTTGTGGTTTTCCTTGCCTGCTACTCCTTCAAAAGTATTAATTCCTTATTATGAATTGGTAGCCACCTTAGTCCATATGTGCCGTGTGGAATCTTGTAAGTATCTTGGATGAGATCCACAGGTTATTTATATCCCCTATACTTTGCAGCAACAAGAATGGCTTTATAGTCTTTGTGATTCCTGGGTCACTGCCTGGGACAATTTTGTGGGCACAATTTCACAACATTATCCCTCTAACAAGTTACTTCACTTTGCCTCTTCTTACCATTAAGTGAGGACAATGCTATTACAGATGAGGCTACCCAAATTTTTCTTTCTCAAATTGACTTGGCAAAGCAATCACATGCTGCCCACCATCAAAACAGTCGTGCCTTACGTCAGCAATTTCATATTACTTATGAGGCAGCTCGTCAAATTGTAAAAACTTGTCCCAACTGTGCTACCTTCCTGCCTGTGCCCTCCAATGGCATTAACCCTCATGGTCAAGGAATTGTCGAATGGGCCAACGGTTTGTTAAAACACCAAATTTCTAAATTAAAAGGGGGGGAAACTATACCCCTTCTCTCCTGTTAATATACTTTCTCATACTTTATTCATACTAAATTTTTTAAATTTGGATTGCAATGGCCACTCCGCAGCACAGCGGTTCTGGGAAAAGAGAGAGCAAAGAGCTTTTGCTCAAGTTAAGTGGAAAGATCCTTTAACAAGTGCTTGGCACAGGCCCGATCCGGTACTGACATGGGTCGAGGACATGTCTGTGTTTTTTCACAGGATGAAAATCATGCCGCTGGCTACCTGAGCGTTGTGTTCGCATTGTGGAAACTCATCAGAATGGTACAAGCGCTGACCCACTGGGCTTACGTGCCAGATCCACCGATTGTGCACCCCGCGACCTGGGAGGGAGCTGAGGTGTTTGTCCATGTCAACAGATCAGCGTACGGTACAGCTCCAGACCCTTTTGTCCAGCACGTTAAGATGGGAGATTTTGCAGCTTCTGGCATTGGAACCCCTTTATGCTTTACAACTGACTCCAACAGTTATATTCCAGGCTGTACTGTAATGCAATCCATAAACTATAGAATTTGGATTCCTGATAATAGTCAAGTATATAATATACAAATGACTTCATTGCCTACTGGGTTTCCTGTACATGCCAATTCTACCCCCATCCTTCGTGATACCTCGCTGCATCAACTCCTCTCAAATTGTAGAATCCACGGGAGAACTGCACCCTGTAAGTATAGACATGATCACCCTTTTATAACCAATATTTCAGGAACTAATTCTCAGCTGATGGACTGGTCTGGAGCTAATCTCACCAATAAGTTCAACCCAGGTCTGTGATGGATGAATGGACGCCCTCAACGCCATGTCTGGATGCTAGTGGCTGCTCTGAATAATATCTCCTGGCCCACTTCTACTTCTTTAAAAAATATTATGAGTTGTGTAACACCCCCTTATGCTATTATGTATGGACCTTTTAATATTTCTATAGGAGCCATGTATTTCAATGTTACCTGCACTAACTGTTCTTTTACAAATTGCTTGTATAGTGGTCTTACTGATTCTGTAATTATTATTAAGCAACCACCATTTGTTATGCTTCCTGTAAACTTATCTGAAGCTTGGTATGAAGAAACAGATATTCAAGTGTTAAAATATTTAAAAGAACTTATGCGCCCTAGACGATTTGTAGGGCTATTAATAGCAGGAATTTTAGCCTTTATTTCCTTAGCTGCCTCTGCTGCAGCGGCTACTGTGGCTTTAACACAAAATGTGCAGACAGCTCACCATGTTAATCAGCTTGCTCATAATACCACGCAAGCCCTGCACTTTCAAGGCAGGATTGATGATAAGGTAGAACAAAAATTAGAAGCATTGTATGAATCTGTGTTGTCTCTGGGAGAACAAATTCGTGCCTTACAAACTTTGCAACGGGTGCGCTGTCATGCTGGGTTTGACTTTATTTGTGTGACCCCCCATAAGTATAATGGTCAAGCTATCCTTGGGAACAAGTTGTAGCACATCTAAATGGTATTTGCCACCATAATAACTTGTCCTTAGATCTCTTTCAACTCCATAGACAAATAGCCGGACTAGAACAGGCTCCGCCTTTGGACTTTAAAGTGGCAGAAACAGCAAAAGAACTGTTTGAACAACTTCAACAGTATGTCCCTTCCTTATCTAATGTTAAGGGGCTGCTAATGACATTGCTCGGTCCAGGGATACTTTTGCTGATGGCTTGCCTATGTCTTCCTTGCATTGTACGCATATTGCAAAACTCTTTCATGAGTTTAGCCAGCCAGCTGCATAAGGTCAAGCTCCAAGTAAACGAATTTCACCCGAGAGGAGCCGCAGCCAGAGACGGGTATGAGGCAGTGCCAGCCTAGACCGACCTAAGACAGGGCCTTCAGCACTGCTCTGAAGTTGTTCCCTAAGACGGGTAAGGCAGGCTGAGGTACTCACCCCACCTAAGACAGGCGGGTTCGCTTCTTTTAATAAAAAGACGAGGGAATTGTCGGGAGCCAAGCTAGCAGCTAAGCTCATCCTGACCTCTGGCTGTGCCGATGTCGCCAGACATCGGGAGCCAAAACCTGCAGCTAGGTTCGTTATCACCTCTGGCTGTGCTGTTACCGCCAGGATATGCTAAAGGCAAGGACATTTGTTCACAGCCACTGTCCGGAATTGCTTTGTTACCTTGTGTTTACTGTAATCAAATGTTGTAAACTTCAAAGCCTCTTTGTGTTCTGGAATTTTAACAACCCTATGCTATTCCCTGGTTCCAAAACTGCATATAAGCTGGAAGTTAAGAATAAACTGCTGCTGCAGTCTTGAGGTTCAACCTTATGGCTGCAGACCTCCCGTACCACATCTTTGTCTCTTGACTTTTTTCTCTTGCCTTATTTTTCCTTTTCCGTATCCCTGCCGCCCCTCAGTCAGGATTCTTGTCCCCCTGCCGCTGGCCCGGCAGGAAAACCCAAAATATTAGGTAGACAAACAAACAAACACATAAATGTGGAGAGAAGGGCAGTGCGCGCAGGAGCAAATGTAAACAGCAGACAGACCTGAATCTTTATCTTCACAAGGTCGACCTCAGAACTTTGTTCGGTTTGTCTCGGTGACGGATAATGGAAGGAAGGGCAGGCAACTGGTCGACTTCATTTAAATAAACAAATAAAAAATAAGATAAACTCTCAGGAATAGATAAATAATAACAGAAAAAATTGTAAAGTGGAGAAAGCGAGAGCGCGCGAATGCACTCAAGCAAACACAAACAGCACAGCACGATGCGTATTTTTTTTAAAAAATTGACAAATAAATTAAAAATAAAAATAAGTGGAAAAGGCGAGAGTGCGCGAGCACACAGGAGCAAAGACAAGCAGCGCAGCTTGATGCGTAGTAAAAAAATAATAAATAGACAACTGGTCGACCTCATTAGAAATAAAAACCCAAAAGATTAGATAGACAAACAAACAAACACAAAATGTGGAGAGAAGGGCAGTGCGCGCAGGAGCAAAGGTAAACAGCAGACAGACCTGAATCCTTATCTTTACAAGGTCGACCTCAGAACTTTGTTCAGTTTGTCTCGGTGACGGATAATGGAAGGAAGGGGAGGCAACTGGTCGACTTCATTTAAATAAACAAATAAAAAGTAGGATAAACTCTCAGGAATAGATAAATAATAACAAAAAAAATTGTAAAGTGTAGAAAGCGAGAGCGCGCGAATGCACTCAAGCAAACACAAACAGCACAGCACGATGCGTATTTTTTTTTAAAATTGACAAAATAAATCAAAAATAAATCAAAAATAAAAATAAGTGGAAAAGGCGAGAGTGCGCGAGCACACAGGAGCATAGACAAGCAGCGCAGCTTGATGCGTAGTAAAAAAAATAATAAATAGACAACTGGTCGACCTCATTAGAAATAAAAACCCAAAAGATTAGATAGACAAACAAACAAACACATAAATGTGGAGAGAAGGGCAGTGCGCGCAGGAGCAAAGGTAAACAGCAGGAAGACCTGAATCCTTATCTTTACAAGGTGGACCTCAGAACTTTGTTCAGTTTGTCTCGGTGACGGATAATGGAAGGAAGGGCAGGCAACTGGTCGACTTCATTTAAATAAACAAATAAAAAGTAAGATAAACTCTCAGGAATAGATAAATAATAACAAAAAAATTGTAAAGTGGAGAAAGCGAGAGCGCGCGAATGCACTCAAGCAAACACAACAGCACAGCACGATGCGTATTTTTTTTAAAATTGACAAAATAAATCAAAAATAAATCAAAAATAAAAAATAAGTGGAAAAGGCGAGAGTGCGCGAGCACACAGGAGCAAAGACAAGCAGCGCAGCTTGATGCGTAGTAAAAAAAATAATAAATAGACAACTGGTCGACCTCATTAGAAATAAAAACCCAAAAGATTAGATAGACAAACAAACAAACACATAAATGTGGAGAGAAGGGCAGTGCGCGCAGGAGCAAAGGTAAACAGCAGACAGACCTGAATCCTTATCTTTACAAGGTCGACCTCAGAACTTTGTTCGGTTTGTCTCGGTGACGGATAATGGAATGAAGGGCAGGCAACTGGTCGACTTTATTTAAATAAACAAATAAAAAATAGGATAACTCTCAGTAATAGATAAATAATAAAAAAAATTGTAATGTGGAGAAAGTGAGAGCGCGCGAATGCACTCAATCAAACAAAACAGCACAGCACGATGTGTATTTTTTTTTAAATTGACAAATAAATAAAAAATAAATCAAAAATAAAAATAAGTGCAAAAGGCGAGAGTGCGCGAGCACACAGGAGCAAAGACAAGCAGCGCACCTTGATGCGTAGTAAAAAAAATAATAAATAGACAACTGGTCGACCTCATTAGAAATAAAAACCCAAAAGATTAGATAGACAAACAAACAAACACATAAATGTGGAGAGAAGGGCAGTGCTCGCAGGAGCAAAGGTAAACAGCAGACAGACCTGAATCCTTATCTTTACAAGGTCGACCTCAGAACTTTGTTCAGTTTGTCTCGGTGACGGATAATGGAAGGAAGGGCAGGCAACTGGTTGACTTCATTTAAATAAACAAATAAAAAAATAAGATAAACTCTCAGGGATAGATAAATAATAACAAAAAAATTGTAAAGTGGAGAAAGCGAGAGCGCGCGAATGCACTCAAGCAAACACAAACAGCACAGCACGATGTGTATTTTTTTTAAATTGACAAAATTAATCAAAAATAAATCAAAAATAAAAATAAGTGGAAAAGGCGAGAGTGCGCGAGCACACAGGAGCAAAGACAAGCAGCGCAGCTTGATGCGTAGTAAAAAAAATAATAAATAGACAACTGGTCGACCTCATTAGAAATAAAAACCCAAAAGTTTAGATAGACAAACAAACAAACACATAAATGTGGAGAGAAGGGCAGTGCGCGCAGGAGCAAAGGTAAACAGCAGACAGACCTGAATCCTTATCTTTACAAGGTCGACCTCAGAACTTTGTTCAGTTTGTCTCGGTGACGGATAATGGAAGGAAGGGCAGGCAACTGGTCGACTTCATTTAAATAAACAAATAAAAAGTAGGATAAACTCTCAGGAATAGATAAATAATAACAAAAAAATTGTAAAGTGTAGAAAGCGAGAGCGCGCGAATGCACTCAAGCAAACAGAAACAGCACAGCACGATGCGTATTTTTTTTTAAAATTGACAAAATAAATCAAAAATAAATCAAAAATAAAAATAAGTGGAAAAGGCGAGAGTGCGCGAGCACACAGGAGCATAGACAAGCAGCGCAGCTTGATGCGTAGTAAAAAAAATAATAAATAGACAACTGGTCGACCTCATTAGAAATAAAAACCCAAAAGATTAGATAGACAAACAAACAAACACATAAATGTGGAGAGAAGGGGAGTGCGCGCAGGAGCAAAGGTAAACAGCAGACAGACCTGAATCCTTATCTTTACAAGGTCGACCTCAGAACTTTGGTCGGTTTGTCTCGGTGACGGATAATGGAAGGAAGGGCAGGCAACTGGTCGACTTCATTTAAATAAACAAATAAAAAATAGGATAAACTCTCAGGAATAGATAAATAATAAAAAAAATTGTAATGTGGAGAAAGCGAGGAGCGCGCGAATGCACTCAAGCAAACACAAACAGCACAGCACGATGCGTATTTTTTTAAAATTGACAAAATAAATCAAAAATAAATCAAAAATAAAAATAAGTGGGATAGGCGAGAGTCCGCGAGCACACAGGAGCAAAGACAAGCAGCGCAGCTTGATGCGTAGTAAAAAAAATAATAAATAGACAACTGGTCGACCTCATTAGAAATAAAAACCCAAAAGATTAGATAGACAAACAAACAAACACATAAATGTGGAGAGGAAGGGCAGTGCGCGCAGGAGCAAAGGTAAACAGCAGACAGACCTGAATCCTTATCTTTACAAGGTCGACCTCAGAACTTTGTTCAGTTTGTCTCGGTGACGGATAATGGAAGGAAGGGCAGGGAACTGGTCGACTTCATTTAAATAAACAAATAAAAAGTAAGATAAACTCTGAGGAATAGATAAATAATAACAAAAAAATTGTAAAGTGGAGAAAGCGAGAGCGCGCGAATGCACTCAAGCAAACACAAACAGCACAGCACGATGCGTATTTTTGTTTAAAATTGACAAAATAAATCAAAAATAAATCAAAAATAAAAATAAGTGGAAAAGGCGAGAGTGCGCGAGCACACAGGAGCAAAGACAAGCAGCGCAGCTTGATGCGTAGTAAAAAAAATAATAAATAGACAACTGGTCGACCTCATTAGAAATAAAAACCCAAAAGATTAGATAGACAAACAAACAAACACATAAATGTGGAGAGAAGGGCAGTGCGCGCAGGAGCAAATGTAAACAGCAGACAGACCTGAATCCTTATCTTTACAAGGTCGACCTCAGAACTTTGTTCGGTTTGTCTCGGTGACGGATAATGGAAGGAAGGGCAGGCAACTGGTCGACTTCATTTAAATAAACAAATAAAAAATAGGATAAACTCTCAGGAATAGATAAATAATAAAAAAAATTGTAATGTGGAGAAAGTGAGAGCGCGCGAATGCACTCAAGCAAACACAAACAGCACAGCACGATGCGTATTTTTGTTTAAAATTGACAAAATAAATCAAAAATAAATCAAAAATAAAAATAAGTTGAAAAGGCGAGAGTGCGCGAGCACACAGGAGCAAAGACAAGCAGCGCAGCTTGATGCGTAGTAAAAAAAATAATAAATAGACAACTGGTCGACCTCATTAGAAATAAAAACCCAAAAGATTAGATAGTCAAACAAACAAACACATAAATGTGGAGAGAAGGGCAGTGCGCGCAGGAGCAAAGGTAAACAGCAGACAGACCTGAATCCTTATCTTTACAAGGTCGACCTCAGAACTTTGTTCGGTTTGTCTCGGTGACGGATAATGGAAGGAAGGGCAGGCAACTGGTCGACTTCATTTAAATAAACAAATAAAAAATAGGATAAACTCTCAGGAATAGATAAATAATAAAAAAAATTGTAATGTGGAGAAAGCGAGAGCGCGCGAATGCACTCAAGCAAACACAAACAGCACAGCACGATGCGTATTTTTTTAAAATTGACAAAATAAATCAAAAATAAATCAAAAATAAAAATAAGTGGGACAGGCGAGAGTACGCGAGCACACAGGAGCAAAGACAAGCAGCGCAGCTTGATGCGTAGTAAAAAAAATAATAAATAGACAACTGGTCGACCTCATTAGAAATAAAAACCCAAAAGATTAGATAGACAAACAAACAAACACATAAATGTGGAGAGAAGGGCAGTGCGCGCAGGAGCAAAGGTAAACAGCAGACAGACCTGAATCCTTATCTTTACAAGGTCGACCTCAGAACTTTGTTCAGTTTGTCTCGGTGACGGATAATGGAAGGAAGGGCAGGCAACTGGTCGACTTCATTTAAATAAACAAATAAAAAGTAAGATAAACTCTCAGGAATAGATAAATAATAACAAAAAAATTGTAAAGTGGAGAAAGCGAGAGCGCGCGAATGCACTCAAGCAAACACAAACAGCACAGCACGATGTGTATTTTTTTTTAAATTGACAAAATAAATCAAAAATAAATCAAAAATAAAAATAAGTGGGAAAGGCGAGAGTGCGCGAGCACACAGGAGCAAAGACAAGCAGTGCAGCTTGATGCGTAGTAAAAAAAATAATAAATAGACAACTGGTCGACCTCATTAGAAATAAAAACCCAAAAGATTAGATAGACAAACAAACAAACACATAAATGTGTAGAGAAGGGCAGTGCGCGCAGGAGCAAAGGTAAACAACAGACAGACCTGAATCCTTATCTTTACAAGGTCGACCTCAGAACTTTGTTCAGTTTGTCTCGGTGACGGATAATGGAAGGAAGGGCAGGCAACTGGTCGACTTCATTTAAATAAACAAATAAAAAATAAGATAAACTCTCAGGAATAGATAAATAATAAAAAAAAATTGTAAAGTGGAGAAAGCGAGAGCGCGCGAATGCACTCAAGCAAACACAAACAGCACAGCACGATGCGTATTTTTTTTTAAAATTGACAAAATAAATCAAAAATAAATCAAAAATAAAAATAAGTGGAAAAGGCGAGAGTGCGCGAGCACACAGGAGCAAAGACAAGCAGCGCAGCTTGATGCGTAGTAAAAAAAATAATAAATAGACAACTGGTCGACCTCATTAGAAATAAAAACCCAAAAGATTAGATAGACAAACAAACAAACACATAAATGTGGAGAGAAGGGCAGTGCGCGCAGGAGCAAATGTAAACAGCAGACAGACCTGAATCCTTATCTTTACAAGGTCGACCTCAGAACTTTGTTCAGTTTGTCTCGGTGACGGATAATGGAAGGAAGGGCAGGCAACTGGTCGACTTCATTTAAATAAACAAATAAAAAATAAGAAAACTCTCAGGAATAGATAAATAATAAAAAAAATTGTAAAGTGGAGAAAGCGAGAGCGCGCGAATGCACTCAAGCAAACACAAACAGCACAGCACGATGCGTATTTTTTTTTAAAATTGACAAAATAAATCAAAAATTAATCAAAAATAAAAATATGTGGAAAAGGCGAGAGTGCGCGAGCACACAGGAGCAAAGACAAGCAGCGCAGCTTGATGCGTAGTAAAAAAAATAATAAATAGACAACTGGTCGACCTCATTAGAAATAAAAACCCAAAAGATTAGATAGACAAACAAACAAACACATAAATGTGGAGAGAAGGGCAGTGCGCGCAGGAGCAAAGGTAAACAGCAGACAGACCTGAATCCTTGTCTTTACAAGGTCGACCTCAGAACTTTGTTCAGTTTGTCTCGGTGACGGATAATGGAAGGAAGGGCAGGCAACTCGTCGACTTCATTTAAATAAACAAATAAAAAATAAGATAAACTCTCAGGAATAGATAAATAATAACAAAAAAATTGTAAAGTGGAGAAAGCGAGAGCGCGCGAATGCACTCAAGCAAACAAAAACAGCACAGCACGATGCGTTTTTCTTTTTAAATTGACAAAATAAATCAAAAATAAAAATAAGTGGAAAAGGCGAGAGTGCGCGAGCACACAGGAGCAAAGACAAGCAGCGCAGCTTGATGCGTAGTAAAAACAATAATAAATAGACAACTGGTCGACCTCATTAGAAATAAAAACCCAAAAGATTAGATAGACAAACAAACAAACACATAAATGTGGAGAGAAGGGCAGTGCGCGCAGGAGCAAAGGTAAACAGCAGACAGACCTGAATCCTTATCTTTACAAGGTCGACCTCAGAACTTTGTTCAGTTTGTCTCGGTGACGGATAATGGAAGGAAGGGCAGGCAACTGGTCGACTTCATTTAAATAAACAAATAAAAAATAAGATAAACTCTCAGGAATAGATAAATAATAACAAAAAAATTGTAAAGTGGAGAAAGCGAGAGCGCGCGAATGCACTCAAGCAAACACAAACAGCACAGCACGATGCGTATTTTTTTTTAAAATTGACAAAATAAATCAAAAATAAATCAAAAATAAAAATAAGTGGAAAAGTCGAGAGTGCGCGAGCACACAGGAGCAAAGACAAGCAGCGCAGCTTGATGCGTAATAAAAAAAATAATAAATAGACAACTGGTCGACCTCATTAGAAATAAAAACCCAAAAGATTAGATAGACAAACAAACAAACACATAAATGTGTCGAGAAGGGCAGTGCGCGCAGGAGCAAAGGTAAACAGCAGACAGACCTGAATCCTTATCTTTACAAGGTCGACCTCAGAACTTTGTTCAGTTTGTCTCGGTGACGGATAATGGAAGGAAGGGCAGGCAACTGGTCGACTTCATTTAAATAAACAAATAAAAAATAAGATAAACTCTCAGGAATAGATAAATAATAACAAAAAAATTGTAAAGTGGAGAAAGCGAGAGCGCGCGAATGCACTCAAGCAAACACAAACAGCACAGCACGATGCGTATTTTTTTTTAAAATTGACAAAATAAATCAAAAATAAATCAAAAATAAAAATATGTGGAAAAGGCGAGAGTGCGCGAGCACACAGGAGCAAAGACAAGCAGCGCAGCTTGATGCGTAGTAAAAAAAATAATAAATAGACAACTGGTCGACCTCATTAGAAATAAAAACCCAAAAGATTAGATAGACAAACAAACAAACACATAAATGTGGAGAGAAGGGCAGTGCGCGCAAGAGCAAAGGTAAACAGCAGACAGACCTGAATCCTTGTCTTTACAAGGTCGACCTCAGAACTTTGTTCAGTTTGTCTCGGTGACGGATAATGGAAGGAAGGGCAGGCAACTTGTCGACTTCATTTAAATAAACAAATAAAAAATAAGATAAACTCTCAGGAATAGATAAATAATAACAAAAAAATTGTAAAGTGGAGAAAGCGAGAGCGCGCGAATGCACTCAAGCAAACAAAAACAGCACAGCACGATGCGTTTTTCTTTTTAAATTGACAAAATAAATCAAAAATAAAAATAAGTGGAAAAGGCGAGAGTGCGCGAGCACACAGGAGCAAAGACAAGCAGCGCAGCTTGATGCGTAGTAAAAAAAATAATAAATAGACAACTGGTCGACCTCATTAGAAATAAAAACCCAAAAGATTAGATAGACAAACAAACAAACACATAAATGTGGAGAGAAGGGCAGTGCGCGCAGGAGCAAAGGTAAACAGCAGACAGACCTGAATCCTTATCTTTACAAGGTCGACCTCAGAACTTTGTTCAGTTTGTCTCGGTGACGGATAATGGAAGGAAGGGCAGGCAACTCGTCGACTTCATTTAAATAAACAAATAAAAAATAAGATAAACTCTCAGGAATAGATAAATAATAAAAAAAATTGTAAAGTGGAGAAAGCGAGAGCGCGCGAATGCACTCAAGCAAACACAAACAGCACAGCACGATGCGTATTTTTGTTTAAAATTGACAAAATAAATCAAAAATAAATCAAAAATAAAAATAAGTGGAAAAGGCGAGAGTGCGCGAGCACACAGGAGCAAAGACAAGCAGCGCAGCTTGATGCGTAGTAAAAAAAATAATAAATAGACAACTGGTCGACCTCATTAGAAATAAAAACCCAAAAGATTAGATAGACAAACAAACAAACACATAAATGTGGAGAGAAGGGCAGTGCGCGCAGGAGCAAAGGTAAACAGCAGACAGACCTGAATCCTTATCTTTACAAGGTCGACCTCAGAACTTTGTTCGGTTTGTCTCGGTGACGGATAATGGAAGGAAGGGCAGGCAACTGGTCGACTTCATTTAAATAAACAAATAAAAAATAGGATAAACTCTCAGGAATAGATAAATAATAAAAAAAATTGTAATGTGGAGAAAGTGAGAGCGCGCGAATGCACTCAAGCAAACAAAAACAGCACAGCACGATGTGTATTTTTTTTAAAATTGACAAAATAAATCAAAAATAAATCAAAAATAAAAATAAGTGGGAAAGGCGAGAGTGCGCGAGCACACAGGAGCAAAGACAAGCAGCGCAGCTTGATGCGTAGTTAAAAAAAATAATAAATAGACAACTGGTCGACCTCATTAGAAATAAAAACCCAAAAGATTAGATAGACAAACAAACAAACACATAAATGTGGAGAGAAGGGCAGTGCGCGCTGTAGCAAAGGTAAACAGCAGACAGACCTGAATCCTTATCTTTACAAGGTCGACCTCAGAACTTTGTTCAGTTTGTCTCGGTGACGGATAATGGAAGGAAGGGCAGGCAACTGGTCGACTTCATTTAAATAAACAAATAAAAAATAAGATAAACTCTCAGGAATAGATAAATAATAAAAAAAAATTGTAAAGTGGAGAAAGCGAGAGCGCGCGAATGCACTCAAGCAAACACAAACAGCACAGCACGATGCGTATTTTTGTTTAAAATTGACAAAATAAATCAAAAATAAATCAAAAATAAAAATAAGTGGAAAAGGCGAGAGTGCGCGAGCACACAGGAGCAAAGACAAGCAGCGCAGCTTGATGCGTAGTAAAAAAAATAATAAATAGACAACTGGTCGACCTCATTAGAAATAAAAACCCAAAAGATTAGATAGACAAACAAACAAACACATAAATGTGGAGAGAAGGGCAGTGCGCGCAGGAGCAAAGGTAAACAGCAGACAGACCTGAATCCTTATCTTTACAAGGTCGACCTCAGAACTTTGTTCAGTTTGTCTCGGTGACGGATAATGGAAGGAAGGGCAGGCAACTGGTCGACTTCATTTAAATAAACAAATAAAAAATAAGATAAACTCTCAGGAATAGATAAATAATAACAAAAAAATTGTAAAGTGGAGAAAGCGAGAGCGCGCGAATGCACTCAAGCAAACACAAACAGCACAGCACGATGCGTATTTTTTTTTAAAATTGACAAAATAAATAAAAAATAAATCAAAAATAAAAATAAGTGGAAAAGGCGAGAGTGCGCGAGCACACAGGAGCAAAGACAAGCAGCGCAGCTTGATGCGTAGTAAAAAAAATAATAAATAGACAACTGGTCGACCTCATTAGAAATAAAAACCCAAAAGATTAGATAGACAAGCAAACAAACACATAAATGTGGAGAGAAGGGCAGTGCGCGCAGGAGCAAAGGTAAACAGCAGACAGACCTGAATCCTTATCTTTACAAGGTCGACCTCAGAACTTTGTTCAGTTTGTCTCGGTGACGGATAATGGAAGGAAGGGCAGGCAACTCGTCGACTTCATTTAAATAAACAAATAAAAAATAAGATAAACTCTCAGGAATAGATAAATAATAACAAAGAAATTGTAAAGTGGAGAAAGCGAGAGCGCGCGAATGCACTCAAGCAAACACAAACAGCACAGCACGATGCGTTTTTCTTTTTAAATTGACAAAATAAATCAAAAATAAAAATAAGTGGAAAAGGCGAGAGTGCGCGAGCACACAGGAGCAAAGACAAGCAGCGCAGCTTGATGCGTAGTAAAAAAAATAATAAATAGACAACTGGTCGACCTCATTAGAAATAAAAACCCAAAAGATTAGATAGACAAACAAACAAACACATAAATGTGGAGAGAAGGGCAGTGCGCGCAGGAGCAAAGGTAAACAGCAGACAGACCTGAATCCTTATATTTACAAGGTCGACCTCAGAACTTTGTTCAGTTTGTCTCGGTGACGGATAATGGAAGGAAGGGCAGGCAAGTGGTCGACTTCATTTAAATAAACAAATAAAAAATAAGATAAACTCTCAGGAATAGATAAATAATAAAAAAAATTGTAAAGTGGAGAAAGCGAGAGCGCGCGAATGCACTCAAGCAAACACAAACAGCACAGCACGATGCGTATTTTTGTTTAAAATTGACAAAATAAATCAAAAATAAATCAAAAATAAAAATAAGTGGGATAGGCGAGAGTCCGCGCGCACACAGGAGCAAAGACAAGCAGCGCAGCTTGATGCGTAGTAAAAAAAATAATAAATAGACAACTGGTCGACCTCATTAGAAATAAAAACCCAAAAGATTAGATAGACAAACAAACAAACACATAAATGTGGAGAGAAGGGCAGTGCGCGCAGGAGCAAAGGTAAACAGCAGACAGACCTGAATCCTTATCTTTACAAGGTCGACCTCAGAACTTTGTTCAGTTTGTCTCGGTGACGGATAATGGAAGGAAGGGCAGGCAACTGGTCGACTTCATTTAAATAAACAAATAAAAAGTAAGATAAACTCTCAGGAATAGATAAATAATAACAAAAAAATTGTAAAGTGGAGAAAGCGAGAGCGCGCGAATGCACTCAAGCAAACATAAACAGCACAGCACGATGCGTATTTTTTTTTTAAATTGACAAAATAAATCAAAAATAAATCAAAAATAAAAATAAGTGGAAAAGGCGAGAGTGCGCGAGCACACAGGAGCAAAGACAAGCAGCGCAGCTTGATGCGTAGTAAAAAAAATAATAAATAGACAACTGGTCGACCTCATTAGAAATAAAAACCCAAAAGATTAGATAGACAAACAAACAAACACATAAATGTGGAGAGAAGGGCAGTGCGCGCAGGAGCAAAGGTAAACAGCAGACAGACCTGAATGCTTATCTTTACAAGGTCGACCTCAGAACTTTGTTCGGTTTGTCTCGGTGACGGATAATGGAAGGAAGGGCAGGCAACTGGTCGACTTCATTTAAATAAACAAATAAAAATAGGATAAACTCTCAGGAATAGATAAATAATAAAAAAAATTGTAATGTGGAGAAAGTGAGAGCGCGCGAATGCACTCAAGCAAACAAAAACAGCACAGCACGATGTGTATTTTTTTTAAATTGACAAAATAAATCAAAAATAAATCAAAAATAAAAATAAGTGGGAAAGGCGAGAGTGCGCGAGCACACAGGAGCAAAGACAAGCAGCGCAGCTTGATGCGTAGTAAAATATAATAAATAGACAACTGGTCGACCTCATTAGAAATAAAAACCCAAAAGATTAGATAGACAAACAAACAAACACATAAATGTGGAGAGAAGGGCAGTGCGCGCAGGAGCAAAGGTAAACAGCAGACAGACCTGAATCCTTATCTTTACAAGGTCGACCTCAGAACTTTGTTCAGTTTGTCTCGGTGACGGATAATGGAAGGAAGGGCAGGCAACTGGTCGACTTCATTTAAATAAACAAATAAAAATAAGATAAACTCTAAGGAATAGATAAATAATAACAAAAAAATTGTAAAGTGGAGAAAGCGAGAGCGCGCGAATGCACTCAAGCAAACACAAACAGCACAGCACGATGCGTATTTTTTTTAAATTGACAAAATAAATAAAAATAAATAAAAAATAAAAATAAGTGGAAAAGGCGAGAGTGCGCGAGCACACAGGAGCAAAGACAAGCAGCGCAGCTTGATGCGTAGTAAAAAAAATAATAAATAGACAACTGGTCGACCTCATTAGAAATAAAAACCCAAAAGATTAGATAGACAAACAAACAAACACATAAATGTGGAGAGAAGGGCAGTGCGCGCAAGAGCAAAGGTAAACAGCAGACAGACCTGAATCCTTATCTTTACAAGGTGGACCTCAGAACTTTGGTCAGTTTGTCTCGGTGACGGATAATGGAAGGAAGGGCAGGCAACTGGTCGACTACATTTAAATAAACAAATAAAAAATAAGATAAACTCTCAGGAATAGATAAATAATAACAAAATTTGTAAAGTGGAGAAAGCGAGAGCGCGCGAATGCACTCAAGCAAACACAAACAGCACAGCACGATGCGTATTTTTTTTAAATTGACAAAATAAATCAAAAATAAATCAAAAATAAAAATAAGTGGAAAAGGCGAGAGTGCGCGAGCACACAGGAGCAAAGACAAGCAGCGCAGCTTGATGCGTAGTAAAAAAAATAATAAATAGACAACTGGTCGACCTCATTAGAAATAAAAACCCAAAAGATTAGATAGACAACCAAACAAACACATAAATGTGGAGAGATGGGCAGTGCGCGCAGGAGCAAAGGTAAACAGCAGACAGACCTGAATCCTTATCTTTACAAGGTCGACCTCAGAACTTTGTTCAGTTTGTCTCGGTGACGGATAATGGAAGGAAGGGCAGGCAACTGGTCGACTTCATTTAAATAAACAAATAAAAAATAAGATAAACTCTCAGGAATAGATAAATAATAACAAAAAAATTGTAAAATGGAGAAAGCGAGAGCGCGCGAATGCACTAAAGCAAACACAAACAGCACAGCACGATGCGTATTTTTTTTAAATTGACAAAATAAATAAAAATAAATAAAAAATAAAAATAAGTGGAAAAGGCGAGAGTGCGCGAGAACACAGGAGCAAAGACAAGCAGCGCCGCTTGATGCGTAGTAAAACAAATAATAAATAGACAACTGGTCGACCTCATTAGAAATAAAAACCCAAAAGATTAGATAGAAAAACAAACAAACACATAAATGTGGAGAGAAGGGCAGGGCGCGTAGGAGCAAAGGTAAACAGCAGACAGACCTGAATCCTTATCATTACAAGGTCGACCTCAGAACTTTGTTCGGTTTGTCTCGGTGACGGATAATGGAAGGAAGGGCAGGCAACTGGTCGACTTCATTTAAATAAACAAATAAAAAATAGGATAAACTCTCAGGAATAGATAAATAATAAAAAAAATTGTAATGTGGAGAAAGTGAGAGCGCGCGAATGCACTCAAGCAAACACAAACAGCACAGCACGATGCATATTTTTTTTTAAAATTGACAAAATAAATCAAAAATAAATCAAAAATAAAAATAAGTGGGATAGGCGAGAGTCCGCGAGCACACAGGAGCAAAGACAAGCAGCGCAGCTTGATGCGTAGTAAAAAAAATAATAAATAGACAACTGGTCGACCTCATTAGAAATAAAAACCCAAAAGATTAGATAGACAAACAAACAAACACATAAATGTGGAGAGAAGGGCAGTGCGCGCAAGAGCAAAGGTAAACAGCAGACAGACCTGAATCCTTATCTTTACAAGGTGGACCTCAGAACTTTGGTCAGTTTGTCTCGGTGACGGATAATGGAAGGAAGGGCAGGCAACTGGTCGACTTCATTTAAATAAACAAATAAAAAATAAGATAAACTCTCAGGAATAGATAAATAATAACAAAATTTGTAAAGTGGAGAAAGCGAGAGCGCGCGAATGCACTCAAGCAAACACAAACAGCACAGCACGATGCGTTTTTATTTTTAAATTGACAAAATAAATCAAAAATAAAAATAAGTGGAAAAGGCGAGAGTGCGCGAGCACACAGGAGCAAAGACAAGCAGCGCCGCTTGATGCGTAGTAAAAAAAATAATAAATAGACAACTGGTCGACCTCATTAGAAATAAAAACCCAAAAGATTAGATAGACAAACAAACAAACACATAAATGTGGAGAGAAGGGCAGTGCGCACAGGAGCAAAAGTAAACAGCACACAGTCCTGAATCCTTATATTTACAAGGTCGACCTCAGAACTTTGTTCAGTTTGTCTCGGTGACGGATAATGGAAGGAAGGGCAGGCAAGTGGTCGACTTCATTTAAATAAACAAATAAAAAATAAGATAAACTCTCAGGAATAGATAAATAATAACAAAAAAATTGTAAAGTGGAGAAAGCGAGAGCGCGCGAATGCACTCAAGCAAACACAAACAGCACAGCACGATGCGTATTTTTTTTTTAAAATTGACAAAATAAATCAAAAATAAATCAAAAATAAAAATAAGTGGAAAAGGCGAGAGTGCGCGAGCACACAGGAGCAAAGACAAGCAGCGCAGCTTGATGCGTAGTAAAAAAAATAATAAATAGACAACTGGTCGACCTCATTAGAAATAAAAACCCAAAAGATTAGATAGACAAACAAACAAACACATAAATGTGGAGAGAAGGGCAGTGCGCGCAAGAGCAAAGGTAAACAGCAGACAGACCTGAATCCTTATCTTTACAAGGTGGACCTCAGAACTTTGGTCAGTTTGTCTCGGTGACGGATAATGGAAGGAAGGGCAGGCAACTGGTCGACTTCATTTAAATAAACAAATAAAAAATAAGATAAACTCTCAGGAATAGATAAATAATAACAAAATTTGTAAAGTGGAGAAAGCGAGAGCGCGCGAATGCACTCAAGCAAACACAAACAGCACAGCACGATGCGTATTTTTTTTAAATTGACAAAATAAATCAAAAATAAATCAAAAATAAAAATAAGTGGAAAAGGCGAGAGTGCGCGAGCACACAGGAGCAAAGACAAGCAGCGCAGCTTGATGCGTAGTAAAAAAAATAATAAATAGACAACTGGTCGACCTCATTAGAAATAAAAACCCAAAAGATTAGATAGACAAACAAACAAACACATAAATGTGGAGAGATGGGCAGTGCGCGCAGGAGCAAAGGTAAACAGCAGACAGACCTGAATCCTTATCTTTACAAGGTCGACCTCAGAACTTTGTTCAGTTTGTCTCGGTGACGGATAATGGAAGGAAGGGCAGGCAACTGGTCGACTTCATTTAAATAAACAAATAAAAAATAAGATAAACTCTCAGGAATAGATAAATAATAACAAAAAAATTGTAAAATGGAGAAAGCGAGAGCGCGCGAATGCACTAAAGCAAACACAAACAGCACAGCACGATGCGTATTTTTTTTAAATTGACAAAATAAATAAAAATAAATAAAAAATAAAAATAAGTGGAAAAGGCGAGAGTGCGCGAGAACACAGGAGCAAAGACAAGCAGCGCCGCTTGATGCGTAGTAAAAAAAATAATAAATAGACAACTGGTCGACCTCATTAGAAATAAAAACCCAAAAGATTAGATAGAAAAACAAACAAACACATAAATGTGGAGAGAAGGGCAGGGCGCGTAGGAGCAAAGGTAAACAGCAGACAGACCTGAATCCTTATCATTACAAGGTCGACCTCAGAACTTTGTTCGGTTTGTCTCGGTGACGGATAATGGAAGGAAGGGCAGGCAACTGGTCGACTTCATTTAAATAAACAAATAAAAAATAGGATAAACTCTCAGGAATAGATAAATAATAAAAAAAATTGTAATGTGGAGAAAGTGAGAGCGCGCGAATGCACTCAAGCAAACACAAACAGCACAGCACGATGCATATTTTTTTTTAAAATTGACAAAATAAATCAAAAATAAATCAAAAATAAAAATAAGTGGGATAGGCGAGAGTCCGCGAGCACACAGGAGCAAAGACAAGCAGCGCAGCTTGATGCGTAGTAAAAAAAATAATAAATAGACAACTGGTCGACCTCATTAGAAATAAAAACCCAAAAGATTAGATAGACAAACAAACAAACACATAAATGTGGAGAGAAGGGCAGTGCGCGCAGGAGCAAAGGTAAACAGCAGACAGACCTGAATCCTTATCTTTACAAGGTCGACCTCAGAACTTTGTTCAGTTTGTCTCGGTGACGGATAATGGAAGGAAGGGCAGGCAACTGGTCGACTTCATTTAAATAAACAAATAAAATGTAAGATAAACTCTCAGGAATAGATAAATAATAACAAAAAAATTGTAAAGTGGAGAAAGCGAGAGCGCGCGAATGTACTCAAGCAAACACAAACAGCACAGCACGATGCGTATTTTTTTTTAAAATTGACAAAATAAATCAAAAATAAATCAAAAATAAAAATAAGTGGAAAAGGCGAGAGTGCGCGAGCACACAGGAGCAAAGACAAGCAGCGCAGCTTGATGCGTAGTAAAAAAAATAATAAATAGACAACTGGTCGACCTCATTAGAAATAAAAACCCAAAAGATTAGATAGACAAACAAACAAACACATAAATGTGGAGAGAAGGGCAGTGCGCGCAGGAGCAAAGGTAAACAGCAGACAGACCTGAATGCTTATCTTTACAAGGTCGACCTCAGAACTTTGTTCGGTTTGTCTCGGTGACGGATAATGGAAGGAAGGGCAGGCAACTGGTCGACTTCATTTAAATAAACAAATAAAAAATAGGATAAACTCTCAGGAATAGATAAATAATAAAAAAAATTGTAATGTGGAGAAAGCGAGAGCGCGCGAATGCACTCAAGCAAACACAAACAGCACAGCACGATGCGTATTTTTTTAAAATTGACAAAATAAATCAAAAATAAATCAAAAATAAAAATAAGTGGGACAGGCGAGAGTACGCGAGCACACAGGAGCAAAGACAAGCAGCGCAGCTTGATGCGTAGTAAAAAAAATAATAAATAGACAACTGGTCGACCTCATTAGAAATAAAAACCCAAAAGATTAGATAGACAAACAAACAAACACATAAATGTGGAGAGAAGGGCAGTGCGCGCAGGAGCAAAGGTAAACAGCAGACAGACCTGAATCCTTATCTTTACAAGGTCGACCTCAGAACTTTGTTCAGTTTGTCTCGGTGACGGATAATGGAAGGAAGGGCAGGCAACTGGTCGACTTCATTTAAATAAACAAATAAAAAGTAAGATAAACTCTCAGGAATAGATAAATAATAACAAAAAAATTGTAAAGTGGAGAAAGCGAGAGCGCGCGAATGCACTCAAGCAAACACAAACAGCACAGCACGATGTGTATTTTTTTTTAAATTGACAAAATAAATCAAAAATAAATCAAAAATAAAAATAAGTGGGAAAGGCGAGAGTGCGCGAGCACACAGGAGCAAAGACAAGCAGTGCAGCTTGATGCGTAGTAAAAAAAATAATAAATAGACAACTGGTCGACCTCATTAGAAATAAAAACCCAAAAGATTAGATAGACAAACAAACAAACACATAAATGTGTAGAGAAGGGCAGTGCGCGCAGGAGCAAAGGTAAACAGCAGACAGACCTGAATCCTTATCTTTACAAGGTCGACCTCAGAACTTTGTTCAGTTTGTCTCGGTGACGGATAATGGAAGGAAGGGCAGGCAACTGGTCGACTTCATTTAAATAAACAAATAAAAAATAAGATAAACTCTCAGGAATAGATAAATAATAAAAAAAAATTGTAAAGTGGAGAAAGCGAGAGCGCGCGAATGCACTCAAGCAAACACAAACAGCACAGCACGATGCGTATTTTTGTTTAAAATTGACAAAATAAATCAAAAATAAATCAAAAATAAAAATAAGTGGAAAAGGCGAGAGTGCGCGAGCACACAGGAGCAAAGACAAGCAGCGCAGCTTGATGCGTAGTAAAAAAAATAATAAATAGACAACTGGTCGACCTCATTAGAAATAAAAACCCAAAAGATTAGATAGACAAACAAACAAACACATAAATGTGGAGAGAAGGGCAGTGCGCGCAGGAGCAAATGTAAACAGCAGACAGACCTGAATCCTTATCTTTACAAGGTCGACCTCAGAACTTTGTTCAGTTTGTCTCGGTGACGGATAATGGAAGGAAGGGCAGGCAACTGGTCGACTTCATTTAAATAAACAAATAAAAAATAAGAAAACTCTCAGGAATAGATAAATAATAAAAAAAAATTGTAAAGTGGAGAAAGCGAGAGCGCGCGAATGCACTCAAGCAAACACAAACAGCACAGCACGATGCGTATTTTTTTTTAAAATTGACAAAATAAATCAAAAATTAATCAAAAATAAAAATATGTGGAAAAGGCGAGAGTGCGCGAGCACACAGGAGCAAAGACAAGCAGCGCAGCTTGATGCGTAGTAAAAAAAATAATAAATAGACAACTGGTCGACCTCATTAGAAATAAAAACCCAAAAGATTAGATAGACAAACAAACAAACACATAAATGTGGAGAGAAGGGCAGTGCGCGCAGGAGCAAAGGTAAACAGCAGACAGACCTGAATCCTTGTCTTTACAAGGTCGACCTCAGAACTTTGTTCAGTTTGTCTCGGTGACGGATAATGGAAGGAAGGGCAGGCAACTCGTCGACTTCATTTAAATAAACAAATAAAAAATAAGATAAACTCTCAGGAATAGATAAATAATAACAAAAAAATTGTAAAGTGGAGAAAGCGAGAGCGCGCGAATGCACTCAAGCAAACAAAAACAGCACAGCACGATGCGTTTTTCTTTTTAAATTGACAAAATAAATCAAAAATAAAAATAAGTGGAAAAGGCGAGAGTGCGCGAGCACACAGGAGCAAAGACAAGCAGCGCAGCTTGATGCGTAGTAAAAACAATAATAAATAGACAACTGGTCGACCTCATTAGAAATAAAAACCCAAAAGATTAGATAGACAAACAAACAAACACATAAATGTGGAGAGAAGGGCAGTGCGCGCAGGAGCAAAGGTAAACAGCAGACAGACCTGAATCCTTATCTTTACAAGGTCGACCTCAGAACTTTGTTCAGTTTGTCTCGGTGACGGATAATGGAAGGAAGGGCAGGCAACTGGTCGACTTCATTTAAATAAACAAATAAAAAATAAGATAAACTCTCAGGAATAGATAAATAATAACAAAAAAATTGTAAAGTGGAGAAAGCGAGAGCGCGCGAATGCACTCAAGCAAACACAAACAGCACAGCACGATGCGTATTTTTTTTTAAAATTGACAAAATAAATCAAAAATAAATCAAAAATAAAAATAAGTGGAAAAGTCGAGAGTGCGCGAGCACACAGGAGCAAAGACAAGCAGCGCAGCTTGATGCGTAATAAAAAAAATAATAAATAGACAACTGGTCGACCTCATTAGAAATAAAAACCCAAAAGATTAGATAGACAAACAAACAAACACATAAATGTGTCGAGAAGGGCAGTGCGCGCAGGAGCAAAGGTAAACAGCAGACAGACCTGAATCCTTATCTTTACAAGGTCGACCTCAGAACTTTGTTCAGTTTGTCTCGGTGACGGATAATGGAAGGAAGGGCAGGCAACTGGTCGACTTCATTTAAATAAACAAATAAAAAATAAGATAAACTCTCAGGAATAGATAAATAATAACAAAAAAATTGTAAAGTGGAGAAAGCGAGAGCGCGCGAATGCACTCAAGCAAACACAAACAGCACAGCACGATGCGTATTTTTTTTTAAAATTGACAAAATAAATCAAAAATAAATCAAAAATAAAAATATGTGGAAAAGGCGAGAGTGCGCGAGCACACAGGAGCAAAGACAAGCAGCGCAGCTTGATGCGTAGTAAAAAAAATAATAAATAGACAACTGGTCGACCTCATTAGAAATAAAAACCCAAAAGATTAGATAGACAAACAAACAAACACATAAATGTGGAGAGAAGGGCAGTGCGCGCAAGAGCAAAGGTAAACAGCAGACAGACCTGAATCCTTGTCTTTACAAGGTCGACCTCAGAACTTTGTTCAGTTTGTCTCGGTGACGGATAATGGAAGGAAGGGCAGGCAACTTGTCGACTTCATTTAAATAAACAAATAAAAAATAAGATAAACTCTCAGGAATAGATAAATAATAACAAAAAAATTGTAAAGTGGAGAAAGCGAGAGCGCGCGAATGCACTCAAGCAAACAAAAACAGCACAGCACGATGCGTTTTTCTTTTTAAATTGACAAAATAAATCAAAAATAAAAATAAGTGGAAAAGGCGAGAGTGCGCGAGCACACAGGAGCAAAGACAAGCAGCGCAGCTTGATGCGTAGTAAAAAAAATAATAAATAGACAACTGGTCGACCTCATTAGAAATAAAAACCCAAAAGATTAGATAGACAAACCAACAAACACATAAATGTGGAGAGAAGGGCAGTGCGCGCAGGAGCAAAGGTAAACAGCAGACAGACCTGAATCCTTATCTTTACAAGGTCGACCTCAGAACTTTGTTCAGTTTGTCTCGGTGACGGATAATGGAAGGAAGGGCAGGCAAGTGGTCGACTTCATTTAAATAAACAAATAAAAAATAAGATAAACTCTCAGGAATAGATAAATAATAACAAATAAATTGTAAAGTGGAGAAAGCGAGAGCGCGCGAATGCACTCAAGCAAACACAAACAGCACAGCACGATGCGTATTTTTTTTTAAAAATTGACAAAATAAATCAAAAATGAATCAAAAATAAAAATAAGTGGAAAAGGCGAGAGTGCGCGAGCACACAGGAGCAAAGACAAGCAGCGCAGCTTGATGCGTAGTAAAAAAAATAATAAATAGACAACTGGTCGACCTCATTAGAAATAAAAACCCAAAAGATTAGATAGACAAACAAACAAACACATAAATGTGGAGAGAAGGGCAGTGCGCGCAAGAGCAAAGGTAAACAGCAGACAGACCTGAATCCTTATCTTTACAAGGTGGACCTCAGAACTTTGTTCAGTTTGTCTCGGTGACGGATAATGGAAGGAAGGGCAGGCAACTGGTCGACTTCATTTAAATAAACAAATAAAAAATAAGATAAACTCTCAGGAATAGATAAATAATAACAAAAAAATTGTAAAGTGGAGAAAGCGAGAGCGCGCGAATGCACTCAAGCAAACACAAACAGCACAGCACGATGCGTATTTTTTTTAAATTGACAAAATAAATCAAAAATAAATCAAAAATAAAAATAAGTGGAAAAGGCGAGAGTGCGCGAGCACACAGGAGCAAAGACAAGCAGCGCAGCTTGATGCGTAGTAAAAAAAATAATAAATAGAAAACTGGTCGACCTCATTAGAAATAAAAACCCAAAAGATTAGATAGACAAACAAACAAACACATAAATGTGGAGAGAAGGGCAGTGCGCGCAGGAGCAAAGGTAAACAGCAGACAGACCGGAATCCTTATCTTTACAAGGTCGACCTCAGAACTTTGTTCAGTTTGTCTCGGTGACGGATAATGGAAGGAAGGGCAGGCAACTGGTCGACTTCATTTAAATAAACAAATAAAAAATAAGATAAACTCTCAGGAATAGATAAATAATAACAAAAAAATTGTAAAGTGAAGAAAGCCAGAGCGCGCGAATGCACTCAAGCAAACACAAACAGCACAGCACGATGCGTATTTTTTTTAAATTGACAAAATAAATCAAAAATAAATCAAAAATAAAAATACGTGGAAAAGGCGAGAGTGCGCGAGCACACAGGAGGAAAGACAAGCAACGCAGCTTGATGCGTAGTAAAAAAAATAATAAATAGACAACTGGTCGACCGCATTAAAAATCAAAAATAAATCAAAAATAAAACTAAGTGGGAAAGGCGAGAGTGCGCGAGCACACAGGAGCAAAGACAAGCAGCGCAGCCTGATGCGTAGTTAAAAAAAATAATAAATAGACAACTGGTCGACCTCATTAGAAATAAAAACCCAAAAGATTAGATAGACAAACAAACAAACACATAAATGTGGAGAGAAGGGCAGTGCGCGCAGGAGCAAAGGTAAACAGCAGACAGACCTGAATCCTTATCTTTACAAGGTCGACCTCAGAACTTTGTTCAGTTTGTCTCGGTGACGGATAATGGAAGGAAGGGCAGGCAACTGGTCGACTTCATTTAAATAAACAAATAAAAAATAAGATAAACTCTCAGGAATAGATAAATAATAACAAAAAAATTGTAAAGTGGAGAAAGCGAGAGCGCGCGAATGCACTCATGTAAACACAAACAGCACAGCACGATGCGTATTTTTTTTTTAAATTGACAAAATAAATCAAAAATAAATAAAAAATAAAAATAAGTGGAAAAGGCGAGAGTGAGCGAGCACACAGGACCAAAGACAAGCAGCGCAGCTTGATGCGTAGTAAAAAAAATAATAAATAGACAACTGGTCGACCTCATTAGAAATAAAAACCCAAAAGATTAGATAGACAAACAAACAAACACATAAATGTGGAGAGAAGGGCAGTGCGCGCAGGAGCAAAGGTAAACAGCAGACAGACCTGAATCCTTATCTTTACAAGGTCGACCTCAGAACTTTGTTCAGTTTGTCTCGGTGACGGATAATGGAAGGAAGGGCAGGCAACTCGTCGACTTCATTTAAATAAACAAATAAAAAATAAGATAAACTCTCAGGAATAGATAAATAATAAAAAAAATTGTAAAGTGGAGAAAGCGAGAGCGCGCGAATGCACTCAAGCAAACACAAACAGCACAGCACGATGCGTATTTTTGTTTAAAATTGACAAAATAAATCAAAAATAAATCAAAAATAAAAATAAGTGGAAAAGGCGAGAGTGCGCGAGCACACAGGAGCAAAGACAAGCAGCGCAGCTTGATGCGTAGTAAAAAAAATAATAAATAGACAACTGGTCGACCTCATTAGAAATAAAAACCCAAAAGATTAGATAGACAAACAAACAAACACATAAATGTGGAGAGAAGGGCAGTGCGCGCAGGAGCAAAGGTAAACAGCAGACAGACCTGAATCCTTATCTTTACAAGGTCGACCTCAGAACTTTGTTCGGTTTGTCTCGGTGACGGATAATGGAAGGAAGGGCAGGCAACTGGTCGACTTCATTTAAATAAACAAATAAAAATAGGATAAACTCTCAGGAATAGATAAATAATAAAAAAAATTGTAATGTGGAGAAAGTGAGAGCGCGCGAATGCACTCAAGCAAACAAAAACAGCACAGCACGATGTGTATTTTTTTTAAATTGACAAAATAAATCAAAAATAAATCAAAAATAAAAATAAGTGGGAAAGGCGAGAGTGCGCGAGCACACAGGAGCAAAGACAAGCAGCGCAGCTTGATGCGTAGTAAAATATAATAAATAGACAACTGGTCGACCTCATTAGAAATAAAAACCCAAAAGATTAGATAGACAAACAAACAAACACATAAATGTGGAGAGAAGGGCAGTGCGCGCAGGAGCAAAGGTAAACAGCAGACAGACCTGAATCCTTATCTTTACAAGGTCGACCTCAGAACTTTGTTCAGTTTGTCTCGGTGACGGATAATGGAAGGAAGGGCAGGCAACTGGTCGACTTCATTTAAATAAACAAATAAAAATAAGATAAACTCTCAGGAATAGATAAATAATAACAAAAAAATTGTAAAGTGGAGAAAGCGAGAGCGCGCGAATGCACTCAAGCAAACACAAACAGCACAGCACGATGCGTATTTTTTTTAAATTGACAAAATAAATAAAAATAAATAAAAAATAAAAATAAGTGGAAAAGGCGAGAGTGCGCGAGCACACAGGAGCAAAGACAAGCAGCGCAGCTTGATGCGTAGTAAAAAAAATAATAAATAGACAACTGGTCGACCTCATTAGAAATAAAAACCCAAAAGATTAGATAGACAAACAAACAAACACATAAATGTGGAGAGAAGGGCAGTGCGCGCAAGAGCAAAGGTAAACAGCAGACAGACCTGAATCCTTATCTTTACAAGGTGGACCTCAGAACTTTGGTCAGTTTGTCTCGGTGACGGATAATGGAAGGAAGGGCAGGCAACTGGTCGACTACATTTAAATAAACAAATAAAAAATAAGATAAACTCTCAGGAATAGATAAATAATAACAAAATTTGTAAAGTGGAGAAAGCGAGAGCGCGCGAATGCACTCAAGCAAACACAAACAGCACAGCACGATGCGTATTTTTTTTAAATTGACAAAATAAATCAAAAATAAATCAAAAATAAAAATAAGTGGAAAAGGCGAGAGTGCGCGAGCACACAGGAGCAAAGACAAGCAGCGCAGCTTGATGCGTAGTAAAAAAAATAATAAATAGAAAACTGGTCGACCTCATTAGAAATAAAAACCCAAAAGATTAGATAGACAAACAAACAAACACATAAATGTGGAGAGATGGGCAGTGCGCGCAGGAGCAAAGGTAAACAGCAGACAGACCTGAATCCTTATCTTTACAAGGTCGACCTCAGAACTTTGTTCAGTTTGTCTCGGTGACGGATAATGGAAGGAAGGGCAGGCAACTGGTCGACTTCATTTAAATAAACAAATAAAAAATAAGATAAACTCTCAGGAATAGATAAATAATAACAAAAAAATTGTAAAATGGAGAAAGCGAGAGCGCGCGAATGCACTAAAGCAAACACAAACAGCACAGCACGATGCGTATTTTTTTTAAATTGACAAAATAAATAAAAATAAATAAAAAATAAAAATAAGTGGAAAAGGCGAGAGTGCGCGAGAACACAGGAGCAAAGACAAGCAGCGCCGCTTGATGCGTAGTAAAACAAATAATAAATAGACAACTGGTCGACCTCATTAGAAATAAAAACCCAAAAGATTAGATAGAAAAACAAACAAACACATAAATGTGGAGAGAAGGGCAGGGCGCGTAGGAGCAAAGGTAAACAGCAGACAGACCTGAATCCTTATCATTACAAGGTCGACCTCAGAACTTTGTTCGGTTTGTCTCGGTGACGGATAATGGAAGGAAGGGCAGGCAACTGGTCGACTTCATTTAAATAAACAAATAAAAAATAGGATAAACTCTCAGGAATAGATAAATAATAAAAAAAATTGTAATGTGGAGAAAGTGAGAGCGCGCGAATGCACTCAAGCAAACACAAACAGCACAGCACGATGCATATTTTTTTTTAAAATTGACAAAATAAATCAAAAATAAATCAAAAATAAAAATAAGTGGGATAGGCGAGAGTCCGCGAGCACACAGGAGCAAAGACAAGCAGCGCAGCTTGATGCGTAGTAAAAAAAATAATAAATAGACAACTGGTCGACCTCATTAGAAATAAAAACCCAAAAGATTAGATAGACAAACAAACAAACACATAAATGTGGAGAGAAGGGCAGTGCGCGCAAGAGCAAAGGTAAACAGCAGACAGACCTGAATCCTTATCTTTACAAGGTGGACCTCAGAACTTTGGTCAGTTTGTCTCGGTGACGGATAATGGAAGGAAGGGCAGGCAACTGGTCGACTTCATTTAAATAAACAAATAAAAAATAAGATAAACTCTCAGGAATAGATAAATAATAACAAAATTTGTAAAGTGGAGAAAGCGAGAGCGCGCGAATGCACTCAAGCAAACACAAACAGCACAGCACGATGCGTTTTTATTTTTAAATTGACAAAATAAATCAAAAATAAAAATAAGTGGAAAAGGCGAGAGTGCGCGAGCACACAGGAGCAAAGACAAGCAGCGCCGCTTGATGCGTAGTAAAAAAAATAATAAATAGACAACTGGTCGACCTCATTAGAAATAAAAACCCAAAAGATTAGATAGACAAACAAACAAACACATAAATGTGGAGAGAAGGGCAGTGCGCACAGGAGCAAAAGTAAACAGCACACAGTCCTGAATCCTTATATTTACAAGGTCGACCTCAGAACTTTGTTCAGTTTGTCTCGGTGACGGATAATGGAAGGAAGGGCAGGCAAGTGGTCGACTTCATTTAAATAAACAAATAAAAAATAAGATAAACTCTCAGGAATAGATAAATAATAACAAAAAAATTGTAAAGTGGAGAAAGCGAGAGCGCGCGAATGCACTCAAGCAAACACAAACAGCACAGCACGATGCGTATTTTTTTTTTAAAATTGACAAAATAAATCAAAAATAAATCAAAAATAAAAATAAGTGGAAAAGGCGAGAGTGCGCGAGCACACAGGAGCAAAGACAAGCAGCGCAGCTTGATGCGTAGTAAAAAAAATAATAAATAGACAACTGGTCGACCTCATTAGAAATAAAAACCCAAAAGATTAGATAGACAAACAAACAAACACATAAATGTGGAGAGAAGGGCAGTGCGCGCAAGAGCAAAGGTAAACAGCAGACAGACCTGAATCCTTATCTTTACAAGGTGGACCTCAGAACTTTGGTCAGTTTGTCTCGGTGACGGATAATGGAAGGAAGGGCAGGCAACTGGTCGACTTCATTTAAATAAACAAATAAAAAATAAGATAAACTCTCAGGAATAGATAAATAATAACAAAATTTGTAAAGTGGAGAAAGCGAGAGCGCGCGAATGCACTCAAGCAAACACAAACAGCACAGCACGATGCGTATTTTTTTTAAATTGACAAAATAAATCAAAAATAAATCAAAAATAAAAATAAGTGGAAAAGGCGAGAGTGCGCGAGCACACAGGAGCAAAGACAAGCAGCGCAGCTTGATGCGTAGTAAAAAAAATAATAAATAGACAACTGGTCGACCTCATTAGAAATAAAAACCCAAAAGATTAGATAGACAAACAAACAAACACATAAATGTGGAGAGATGGGCAGTGCGCGCAGGAGCAAAGGTAAACAGCAGACAGACCTGAATCCTTATCTTTACAAGGTCGACCTCAGAACTTTGTTCAGTTTGTCTCGGTGACGGATAATGGAAGGAAGGGCAGGCAACTGGTCGACTTCATTTAAATAAACAAATAAAAAATAAGATAAACTCTCAGGAATAGATAAATAATAACAAAAAAATTGTAAAATGGAGAAAGCGAGAGCGCGCGAATGCACTAAAGCAAACACAAACAGCACAGCACGATGCGTATTTTTTTTAAATTGACAAAATAAATAAAAATAAATAAAAAATAAAAATAAGTGGAAAAGGCGAGAGTGCGCGAGAACACAGGAGCAAAGACAAGCAGCGCCGCTTGATGCGTAGTAAAAAAAATAATAAATAGACAACTGGTCGACCTCATTAGAAATAAAAACCCAAAAGATTAGATAGAAAAACAAACAAACACATAAATGTGGAGAGAAGGGCAGGGCGCGTAGGAGCAAAGGTAAACAGCAGACAGACCTGAATCCTTATCATTACAAGGTCGACCTCAGAACTTTGTTCGGTTTGTCTCGGTGACGGATAATGGAAGGAAGGGCAGGCAACTGGTCGACTTCATTTAAATAAACAAATAAAAAATAGGATAAACTCTCAGGAATAGATAAATAATAAAAAAAATTGTAATGTGGAGAAAGTGAGAGCGCGCGAATGCACTCAAGCAAACACAAACAGCACAGCACGATGCATATTTTTTTTTAAAATTGACAAAATAAATCAAAAATAAATCAAAAATAAAAATAAGTGGGATAGGCGAGAGTCCGCGAGCACACAGGAGCAAAGACAAGCAGCGCAGCTTGATGCGTAGTAAAAAAAATAATAAATAGACAACTGGTCGACCTCATTAGAAATAAAAACCCAAAAGATTAGATAGACAAACAAACAAACACATAAATGTGTAGAGAAGGGCAGTGCGCGCAGGAGCAAAGGTAAACAGCAGACAGACCTGAATATTTATCTTTACAAGGTCGACCTCAGAATTTTGTTCAGTTTGTCTCGGTGACGGATAATGGAAGGAAGGGCAGGCAACTGGTCGACTTCATTTAAATAAACAAATAAAAAATAAGATAAACTCTCAGGAATAGATAAATAATAAAAAAAATTGTAAAGTGGAGAAAGCGAGAGCGCGCGAATGCACTCAAGCAAACACAAACAGCACAGCACGATGCGTATTTTTGTTTAAAATTGACAAAATAAATCAAAAATAAATCAAAAATAAAAATAAGTGGAAAAGGCGAGAGTGCGCGAGCACACAGGAGCAAAGACAAGCAGCGCAGCTTGATGCGTAGTAAAAAAAATAATAAATAGACAACTGGTCGACCTCATTAGAAATAAAAACCCAAAAGATTAGATAGACAAACAAACAAACACATAAATGTGGAGAGAAGGGCATTGCGCGCAGGAGCAAAGGTAAACAGCAGACAGACCTGAATCCTTATCTTTACAAGGTCGACCTCAGAACTTTGTTCAGTTTGTCTCGGTGACGGATAATGGAAGGAAGGGCAGGCAACTGGTCGACTTCATTTAAATAAACAAATAAAAAATAAGATAAACTCTCAGGAATAGATAAATAATAACAAAAAAATTGTAAAGTGGAGAAAGCGAGAGCGCGCGAATGCACTCAAGCAAACACAAACAGCACAGCACGATGCGTATTTTTTTTTAAATTGACAAAATAAATCAAAAATAAATCAAAAATAAAAATAAGTGGAAAAGGCGAGAGTGCGCGAGCACACAGGAGCAAAGACAAGCAGCGCAGCTTGATGCGTAGTAAAAAAAATAATAAATAGACAACTGGTCGACCTCATTAGAAATAAAAACCCAAAAGATTAGATAGACAAACAAACAAACACATAAATGTGGAGATAAGGGCAGTGCGCGCAGGAGCAAAGGTAAACAGCAGACAGACCTGAATCCTTATCTTTACAAGGTCGACCTCAGAACTTTGTTCAGTTTGTCTCGGTGACGGATAATGGAAGGAAGGGCAGGCAACTGGTCGACCTCATTTAAATAAACAAATAAAAAATAAGATAAACTCTCAGGAATAGATAAATAATAACAAAAAAATTGTAAAGTGGAGACAGCGAGAGCGATCGAATGCACTCAAGCAAACACAAACAGCACAGCACGATGCGTATTTTTTTTTAAAATTGACAAAATAAATCAAAAATAAATCAAAAATAAAAATAAGTGGAAAAGGCGAGAGTGCGCGAGCACACAGGAGCAAAGACAAGCAGCGCAGCTTGATGCGAAGTAAAAAAAATAATAAATAGACAGCTGGTCGACCTCATTAGAAATAAAAACCCAAAAGATTAGATAGACAAACAAAGAAACACATAAATGTGGAGAGAAGGGCAGTGCGCGCAGGAGCAAAGGTAAACAGCAGACAGACCTGAATCCTTATCTTTACAAGGTCGACCTCAGAACTTTGTTCAGTTTGTCTCGGTGACGGATAATGGAAGGAAGGGCAGGCAACTCGTCGACTTCATTTAAATAAACAAATAAAAAATAAGATAAACTCTCAGAATAGATAAATAATAACAAAAAAATTGTAAAGTGGAGAAAGCGAGAGCGCGCGAATGCACTCAAGCAAACAAAAACAGCACAGCACGATGCGTTTTTATTTTTATTTTTATTTTTTTTTTTTATTTTTTTTTTTTTTTTGGCCAGTCCTGGGCCTTGGACTCAGGGCCTGAGCACTGTCCCTGGCTTCTTCCCGCTCAAGGCTAGCACTCTGCCACTTGAGCCACAGCGCCGCTTCTGGCCGTTTTCTGTATATGTGGTGCTGGGGAATCGAACCTAGAGCCTCGTGTGTCCGAGGCAGTCACTCTTTGCCACTAGGCTATATCCCCAGCCCGCGTTTTTATTTTTAAATTGACAAAATAAATCAAAAATAAAAATAAGTGGAAAAGGCGAGAGTGCGCGAGCACACAGGAGCAAAGACAAGCAGCGCCGCTTGATGCGTAGTAAAAAAAATAATAAATAGACAACTGGTCGACCTCATTAGAAATAAAAACCCAAAAGATTAGATAGACAAACAAACAAACACATAAATGTGGAGAGAAGGGCAGTGCGCACAGGAGCAAAGGTAAACAGCACACAGTCCTGAATCCTTATATTTACAAGGTCGACCTCAGAACTTTGTTCAGTTTGTCTCGGTGACGGATAATGGAAGGAAGGGCAGGCAAGTGGTCGACTTCATTTAAATAAACAAATAAAAAATAAGATAAACTCTCAGGAATAGATAAATAATAACAAAAAAATTGTAAAGTGGAGAAAGCGAGAGCGCGCGAATGCACTCAAGCAAACACAAACAGCACAGCACGATGCGTATTTTTTTTTTAAAATTGACAAAATAAATCAAAAATAAATCAAAAATAAAAATAAGTGGAAAAGGCGAGAGGTGCGCGAGCACACAGGAGCAAAGACAAGCAGCGCAGCTTGATGCGTAGTAAAAAAAATAATAAATAGACAACTGGTCGACCTCATTAGAAATAAAAACCCAAAAGATTAGATAGACAAACAAACAAACACATAAATGTGGAGAGAAGGGCAGTGCGCGCAAGAGCAAAGGTAAACAGCAGACAGACCTGAATCCTTATCTTTACAAGGTGGACCTCAGAACTTTGGTCAGTTTGTCTCGGTGACGGATAATGGAAGGAAGGGCAGGCAACTGGTCGACTTCATTTAAATAAACAAATAAAAAATAAGATAAACTCTCAGGAATAGATAAATAATAACAAAATTTGTAAAGTGGAGAAAGCGAGAGCGCGCGAATGCACTCAAGCAAACACAAACAGCACAGCACGATGCGTATTTTTTTTAAATTGACAAAATAAATCAAAAATAAATCAAAAATAAAAATAAGTGGAAAAGGCGAGAGTGCGCGAGCACACAGGAGCAAAGACAAGCAGCGCAGCTTGATGCGTAGTAAAAAAAATAATAAATAGACAACTGGTCGACCTCATTAGAAATAAAAACCCAAAAGATTAGATAGACAAACAAACAAACACATAAATGTGGAGAGAAGGGCAGTGCGCGCAGGAGCAAAGGTAAACAGCAGACAGACCTGAATCCTTATCTTTACAAGGTCGACCTCAGAACTTTGTTCAGTTTGTCTCGGTGACGGATAATGGAAGGAAGGGCAGGCAACTCGTCGACTTCATTTATATAAACAAATAAAAAATAAGATAAACTCTCAGGAATAGATAAATAATAACAAAAAAATTGTAAAGTGGAGAAAGCGAGAGCGCGCGAATGCACTCAAGCAAACACAAACAGCACAGCACGATGCGTTTTTCTTTTTAAATTGACAAAATAAATCAAAAATAAAAATAAGTGGAAAAGGCGAGAGTGCACGAGCACACAGGAGCAAAGACAAGCAGCGCAGCTTGATGCGTAGTAAAAAAAATAATAAATAGACAACTGGTCGACCTCATTAGAAATAAAAACCCAAAAGATTAGATAGACAAACAAACAAACACATAAATGTGGAGAGAAGGGCAGTGTGCGCAGGAGCAAAGGTAAACAGCAGACAGACCTGAATCCTTATCTTTACAAGGTCGACCTCAGAACTTTGTTCAGTTTGTCTCGGTGACGGATAATGGAAGGAAGGGCAGGCAAGTGGTCGACTTCATTTAAATAAACAAATAAAAAATAAGATAAACTCTCAGGAATAGATAAATAATAACAAAAAAATTGTAAAGTGGAGAAAGCGAGAGCGCGCGAATGCACTCAAGCAAACACAAACAGCACAGCACGATGCGTATTTTTTTTTTTTAAATTGACAAAATAAATCAAAAATAAATCAAAAATAAAAATAAGTGGAAAAGGCGAGAGTGCGCGAGCACACAGGAGCAAAGACAAGCAGCGCAGCTTGATGCGTAGTAAAAAAAATAATAAATAGAAAACTGGTCGACCTCATTAGAAATAAAAACCCAAAAGATTAGATAGACAAACAAACAAACACATAAATGTGGAGAGAAGGGCAGTGCGCGCAGGAGCAAAGGTAAACAGCAGACAGAACTGAATCCTTATCTTTACAAGGTCGACCTCAGAACTTTGTTCAGTTTGTCTCGGTGACGGATAATGGAAGGAAGGGCAGGCAACTCGTCGACTTCATTTAAATAAACAAATAAAAAATAAGATAAACTCTCAGAATAGATAAATAATAACAAAAAAATTGTAAAGTGGAGAAAGCGAGAGCGCGCGAATGCACTCAAGCAAACAAAAACAGCACAGCACGATGCGTTTTTCTTTTTAAATTGACAAAATAAATCAAAAATAAAAATAAGTGGAAAAGGCGAGAGTGCGCGAGCACACAGGAGCAAAGACAAGCAGCGCCGCTTGAGGCGTAGTAAAAAAAATAATAAATAGACAACTGGTCGACCTCATTAGAAATAAAAACCCAAAAGATTAGATAGACAAACAAACAAACACATAAATGTGGAGAGAAGGGCAGTGCGCGCAAGAGCAAAGGTAAACAGCAGACAGACCTGAATCCTTATCTTTACAAGGTGGACCTCAGAACTTTGTTCAGTTTGTCTCGGTGACGGATAATGGAAGGAAGGGCAGGCAACTGGTCGACTTCATTTAAATAAACAAATAAAAAATAAGATAAACTCTCAGGAATAGATAAATAATAACAAAAAAATTGTAAAGTGGAGAAAGCGAGAGCGCGCGAATGCACTCAAGCAAACACAAACAGCACAGCACAATGCGTATTTTTTTTAAATTGACAAAATAAATCAAAAATAAATCAAAAATAAAAATAAGTGGAAAAGGCGAGAGTGCGCGAGCACACAGGAGCAAAGACAAGCAGCGCAGCTTGATGCGTAGTAAAAAAAATAATAAATAGACAACTGGTCAACCTCATTAGAAATAAAAACCCAAAAGATTAGATAGACAAACAAACAAACACATAAATGTGGAGAGATGGGCAGTGCGCGCAGGAGCAAAGGTAAACAGCAGACAGACCTGAATCCTTATCTTTACAAGGTCGACCTCAGAACTTTGTTCAGTTTGTCTCGGTGACGGATAATGGAAGGAAGGGCAGGCAACTGGTCGACTTCATTTAAATAAACAAATAAAAAATAAGATAAACTCTCAGGAATAGATAAATAATAACAAAAAAATTGTAAAATGGAGAAAGCGAGAGCGCGCGAATGCACTAAAGCAAACACAAACAGCACAGCACGATGCGTATTTTTTTTAAATTGACAAAATAAATAAAAATAAATAAAAAATAAAAATAAGTGGAAAAGGCGAGAGTGCGCGAGAACACAGGAGCAAAGACAAGCAGCGCCGCTTGATGCGTAGTAAAAAAAATAATAAATAGACAACTGGTCGACCTCATTAGAAATAAAAACCCAAAAGATTAGATAGAAAAACAATCAAACACATAAATGTGGAGAGAAGGGCAGGGCGCGTAGGAGCAAAGGTAAACAGCAGACAGACCTGAATCCTTATCATTACAAGGTCGACCTCAGAACTTTGTTCAGTTTGTCTCGGTGACGGATAATGGAAGGAAGGGCAGGCAACTGGTCGACTTCATTTAAATAAACAAATAAAAAATAAGATAAACTATCAGGAATAGATAAATAATAACAAAAAAATTGTAAAGTGGAGAAAGCGAGAGCGCGCGAATGCACTCAAGCAAACACAAACAGCACAGCACGATGCGTATATTTTTTTAAATTGACAAAATAAATCAAAAATAAATCAAAAATAAAAATAAGTGGTAAAGGCGAGAATGCGCGAGCACACAGGAGCAAAGACAAGCAGCGCAGCTTGATGCGTAGTAAAAAAAATAATAAATAGACAACTGGTCGACATCATTAGAAAAAAAACCCAAAAGATTAGATAGACAAACAAACAAACACATAAATGAGGACAGAAGGGCAGTGCGCGCAGGAGCAAAGGTAAACAGCAGACAGACCTGAATCCTTATCTTTACAAGGTCGACCTCAGAACTTTGTTCAGTTTGTCTCGGTGACGGATAATGGAAGGAAGGGCAGGCAACTGGTCGACTTCATTTAAATAAACAAATAAAAAATAAGATAAACTCTCAGGAATAGATAAATAATAACAAAAAAATTGTAAAGTGGAGAAAGCGAGAGCGCGCGAATGCACTCAAGCAAACACAAACAGCACAGCACGATGCGTTTTTTTTTTTTAAATTGACAAAATAAATCAAAAATAAAAATAAGTTGAAATGGCGAGAGTGCGCGGCACACAGGAGCAAAGACAAGCAGCGCATCTTGATGCGTAGTAAAAAAAATAATAAATAGACAACTGGTCGACCTCATTAGAAATAAAAACCCAAAAGATTAGATAGACAAACAAACAAACACATAAATGTGGAGAGAAGGGCAGTGCGCACAGGAGCAAAGGTAAACAGCAGACAGACCTGAATCCTTATCTTTACAAGGTCGACCTCAGAACTTTGTTCAGTTTGTCTCGGTGACGGATAATGGAAGGAAGGGCAGGCAACTGGTCGACTTCATTTAAATAAACAAATAAAAAATAAGATAAACTCTCAGGAATAGATAAATAATAACAAAAAAATTGTAAAGTGGAGAAACCGAGAGCGCGAGAATGCACTCAAGCAAACACAAACAGCACAGCACGATGCGTATTTTTTTTTAAATTGACAAAATAAATCAAAAATAAATCAAAAATAAAAATAAGTGGAAAAGGCGAATGCGCGAGCACACAGGAGCAAAGACAAGCAGCGCAGCTTGATGCGTAGTAAAAAAAAATAATAAATAGACAACTGGTCGACCTCATTAGAAATAAAAACCCAAAAGATTAGATAGACAAACAAACAAACACATAAATGTGGAGAGAAGGGCAGTGCGCGCAGGAGCAAAGGTAAACAGCAGACAGACCTGAATCCTTATCTTTACAAGGTCGACCTCAGAACTTTGTTCAGTTTGTCTCGGTGACGGATAATGGAAGGAAGGGCAGGCAACTGGTCGACTTCATTTAAATAAACAAATAAAAAATAAGATAAACTCTCAGGAATAGATTAATAATAACAAAAAAAATTGTAAAGTGGAGAAAGCGAGAGCGCGCGAATGCACTCAAGCAAACACAAACAGCACAGCACGATGCGTAATTTTTTTAAATTGACAAAATAAATCAAAAATAAAAATAAGTGTAAAAGGCGAGAGTGCGCGAGCACACAGGAGCAAAGACAAGCAGCGCAGCTTGATGCGTAGTAAAAAAAATAATAAATAGACAACTGGTCGACCTCATTAGAAATAAAAACCCAAAAGATTAGATAGACAAACAAACAAACACATAAATGTGGAGAGAAGGGCAGTGCGCGCAGGAGCAAAGGTAAACAGCATACAGACCTGAATCCTTATCTTTACAAGGTCGACCTCAGAACTTTGTTCAGTTTGTCTCGGTGACGGATAATGGAAGGAAGGGCAGGCAACTGGTCGACTTCATTTAAATAAACAAATAAAAAATAATATAAACTCTCAGGAATAGATAAATAATAACAAAAAAATTGTAAAGTGGAGAAAGCGAGAGCGCGCGAATGCACTCAAGCAAACACAAACAGCACAGCACGATGCGTATTTTTTTAAAATTGACAAAATATATCAAAAATAAATCAAAATAAAAATAAGTGGAAAAGGCGAGAGTGCGCGAGCACACAGGAGCAAAGACAAGCAGCGCAGATTGATGCGTAGTAAAAAAAATAATAAATAGACAACTGGTCGACCTCATTAGAAATAAAAACCCAAAAGATTAGATAGACAAACAAACAAACACATAAATGTGGAGAGAAGGGCAGTGCGTGCAGGAGCAAAGTAAACAGCAGACAGACCTGAATCCTTATCTTTACAAGGTCGACCTCAGTACTTTGTTCAGTTTGTCTCGGTGACGGATAATGGAAGGAAGGGCAGGCAACTGGTCGACTTCATTTAAATAAACAAATAAAAAATAAGATAAACTCTCAGGAATAGATAAATAATAACAAAAAAATTGTAAAGTGGAGAAACCGAGAGCGCGAGAATGCACTCAAGCAAACACAAACAGCACAGCACGATGCGTATTTTTTTTTAAATTGACAAAATAAATCAAAAATAAATCAAAAATAAAAATAAGTGGAAAAGGCGAGTGCGCGAGCACACAGGAGCAAAGACAAGCAGCGCAGCTTGATGCGTAGTAAAAAAAAATAATAAATAGACAACTGGTCGACCTCATTAGAAATAAAAACCCAAAAGATTAGATAGACAAACAAACAAACACATAAATGTGGAGAGAAGGGCAGTGCGCGCAGGAGCAAAGGTAAACAGCAGACAGACCTGAATCCTTATCTTTACAAGGTCGACCTCAGAACTTTGTTCAGTTTGTCTCGGTGACGGATAATGGAAGGAAGGGCAGGCAACTGGTCGACTTCATTTAAATAAACAAATAAAAAATAAGATAAACTCTCAGGAATAGATTAATAATAACAAAAAAAATTGTAAAGTGGAGAAAGCGAGAGCGCGCGAATGCACTCAAGCAAACACAAACAGCACAGCACGATGCGTAATTTTTTTAAATTGACAAAATAAATCAAAAATAAATCAAAAATAAAAATAAGTGTAAAAGGCGAGAGTGCGCGAGCACACAGGAGCAAAGACAAGCAGCGCAGCTTGATTCGTAGTAAAAAAAATAATAAATAGACAACTGGTCGACCTCATTAGAAATAAAAACCCAAAAGATTAGATAGACAAACAAACAAACACATAAATGTGGAGAGAAGGGCAGTGCGCGCAGGAGCAAAGGTAAACAGCATACAGACCTGAATCCTTATCTTTACAAGGTCGACCTCAGAACTTTGTTCAGTTTGTCTCGGTGACGGATAATGGAAGGAAGGGCAGGCAACTGGTCGACTTCATTTAAATAAACAAATAAAAAATAATATAAACTCTCAGGAATAGATAAATAATAACAAAAAAATTGTAAAGTGGAGAAAGCGAGAGCGCGCGAATGCACTCAAGCAAACACAAACAGCACAGCACGATGCGTATTTTTTTAAAATTGACAAAATATATCAAAAATAAATCAAAAATAAAAATAAGTGGAAAAGGCGAGAGTGCGCGAGCACACAGGAGCAAAGACAAGCAGCGCAGATTGATGCGTAGTAAAAAAAATAATAAATAGACAACTGGTCGACCTCATTAGAAATAAAAACCCAAAAGATTAGATAGACAAACAAACAAACACATAAATGTGGAGAGAAGGGCAGTGCGTGCAGGAGCAAAGTAAACAGCAGACAGACCTGAATCCTTATCTTTACAAGGTCGACCTCAGTACTTTGTTCAGTTTGTCTCGGTGACGGATAATGGAAGGAAGGGCAGGCAACTGGTCGACTTCATTTAAATAAACAAATAAAAAATAAGATAAACTCTCAGGAATAGATAAATAATAACAAAAAAATTGTAAAGTGGAGAAAGCGAGAGCGCCCGAATGCACTCAAGCAAACACAAACAGCACAGCACGATGCGTATTTTTTTTAAAATTGACAAAATAAATCAAAAATAAATCAAAAATAAAAATAAGTGGAAAAGGCGAGAGTGCGCAAGCACACAGGAGCAAAGACAAGCAGCGCATCTTGATGCGTAGTAAAAAAAATAATAAATAGACAACTGGTCGACCTCATTAGAAATAAAAACCCAAAAGATTAGATAGACAAACAAACAAACACATAAATGTGGAGAGAAGGGCAGTGCGCGCAGGAGCAAATGTAAACAGCATACAGACCGGAATCCTTATCTTTACAAGGTCGACCTCAGAACTTTGTTCAGTTTGTCTCGGTGACGGATAATGGAAGGAAGGGCAGGCAACTGGTCGACTTCATTTAAATAAACAAATAAAAAATAAGATAAACTCTCAGGAATAGATAAATAATAACAAAAAAATTGTAAAGTGGAGAAAGCGAGAGCGCGCGAATGCACTCAAGCAAACACAAACAGCACAGCGGGATGCGTATTTTTTTTTAAATTGACAAAATAAATCAAAAATAAAAATAAGTGGAAAAGGCGAGAGTGCGCGAGCACACAGGAGCAAAGACAAGCAGCGCAGCTTGATGCGTAGCAAAAAAAATAATAAATAGACAACTGGTCGACCTCATTAGAAATAAAAACCCAAAAGATTAGATAGACAAACAAACAAACACATAAATGTGGAGAGATGGGCAGTGCGCGCAGGAGCAAATGTAAACAGCAGACAGACCTGAATCCTTATCTTTACAAGGTCAACCTCAGAACTTTGTTCAGTTTGTCTCGATGACGGATAATGGAAGGAAGGGCAGGCAACTGGTCGACTTCATTTAAATAAACAAATAAAAAATAAGATAAACTCTCAGGAATAGATAAATAATAACAAAAAAATTGTAAAGTGGAGAAAGCGAGAGCGCGCGAATGCACTCAAGCAAACACAAACAGCACAGCACGATGCGTATATTTTTTTAAATTGACAAAATAAATCAAAAATAAAAAATAAGTTGAAAAGGCGAGAGTGCGCGAGCACACAGGAGCAAAGACAAGCAGCGCATCTTGATGCGTAGTAAAAAAAATAATAAATAGACAACTGGTCGACCTCATTAGAAATAAAAACCCAAAAGATTAGATAGACAAACAAACAAACACATAAATGTGGAGAGAAGGGCAGTGCGCACAGGAGCAAAGGTAAACAGCAGACAGACCTGAATCCTTATCTTTACAAGGTCGACCTCAGAACTTTGTTCAGTTTGTCTCGGTGACGGATAATGGAAGGAAGGGCAGGCAACTGGTCGACTTCATTTAAATAAACAAATAAAAATAAGATAAACTCTCAGGAATAGATAAATAATAACAAAAAAATTGTAAAGTGGAGAAACCGAGAGCGCGAGAATGCACTCAAGCAAACACAAACAGCACAGCACGATGCGTATTTTTTTTTAATTTGACAAAATAAATCAAAAATAAATCAAAAATAAAAATAAGTGGAAAAGGCGAGTGCGCGAGCACACAGGAGCAAAGACAAGCAGCGCAGCTTGATGCGTAGTAAAAAAAAATAATAAATAGACAACTGGTCGACCTCATTAGAAATAAAAACCCAAAAGATTAGATAGACAAACAAACAAACACATAAATGTGGAGAGAAGGGCAGTGCGCGCAGGAGCAAAGGTAAACAGCAGACAGACCTGAATCCTTATCTTTACAAGGTCGACCTCAGAACTTTGTTCAGTTTGTCTCGGTGACGGATAATGGAAGGAAGGGCAGGCAACTGGTCGACTTCATTTAAATAAACAAATAAAAATAAGATAAACTCTCAGGAATAGATTAATAATAACAAAAAAATTGTAAAGTGGAGAAAGCGAGAGCGCGCGAATGCACTCAAGCAAACACAAACAGCACAGCACGATGCGTAATTTTTTTAAATTGACAAAATAAATCAAAAATAAATCAAAAATAAAAATAAGTGGAAAAGGCGAGAGTGCGCGAGCACACAGGAGCAAAGACAAGCAGCGCAGCTTGATGCGTAGTAAAAAAAATAATAAATAGACAACTGGTCGACCTCATTAGAAATAAAAACCCAAAAGATTAGATAGACAAACAAACAAACACATAAATGTGGAGAGAAGGGCAGTGCGCGCAGGAGCAAAGGTAAACAGCATACAGACCTGAATCCTTATCTTTACAAGGTCGACCTCAGAACTTTGTTCAGTTTGTCTCGGTGACGGATAATGGAAGGAAGGGCAGGCAACTGGTCGACTTCATTTAAATAAACAAATAAAAAATAATATAAACTCTCAGGAATAGATAAATAATAACAAAAAAATTGTAAAGTGGAGAAAGCGAGAGCGCGCGAATGCACTCAAGCAAACACAAACAGCACAGCACGATGCGTATTTTTTTAAAATTGACAAAATATATCAAAAATAAATCAAAAATAAAAATAAGTGGAAAAGGCGAGAGTGCGCGAGCACACAGGAGCAAAGACAAGCAGCGCAGATTGATGCGTAGTAAAAAAAATAATAAATAGACAACTGGTCGACCTCATTAGAAATAAAAACCCAAAAGATTAGATAGACAAACAAACAAACACATAAATGTGGAGAGAAGGGCAGTGCGTGCAGGAGCAAAGTAAACAGCAGACAGACCTGAATCCTTATCTTTACAAGGTCGACCTCAGTACTTTGTTCAGTTTGTCTCGGTGACGGATAATGGAAGGAAGGGCAGGCAACTGGTCGACTTCATTTAAATAAACAAATAAAAAATAAGATAAACTCTCAGGAATAGATAAATAATAACAAAAAAATTGTAAAGTGGAGAAAGCGAGAGCGCCCGAATGCACTCAAGCAAACACAAACAGCACAGCACGATGCGTATTTTTTTTAAAATTGACAAAATAAATCAAAAATAAATCAAAAATAAAAATAAGTGGAAAAGGCGAGAGTGCGCGAGCACACAGGAGCAAAGACAAGCAGCGCATCTTGATGCGTAGTAAAAAAAATAATAAATAGACAACTGGTCGACCTCATTAGAAATAAAACCCAAAAGATTAGATAGACAAACAAACAAACACATAAATGTGGAGAGAAGGGCAGTGCGCGCAGGAGCAAATGTAAACAGCATACAGACCGGAATCCTTATCTTTACAAGGTCGACCTCAGAACTTTGTTCAGTTTGTCTCGGTGACGGATTATGGAAGGAAGGGCAGGCAACTGGTCGACTTCATTTAAAATAAACAAATAAAAAATAAGATAAACTCTCAGGAATAGATAAATAATAACAAAAAAATTGTAAAGTGGAGAAAGCGAGAGCGCGCGAATGCACTCAAGCAAACACAAACAGCACAGCGGGATGCGTATTTTTTTTTAAATTGACAAAATAATCAAAAATAAAAATAAGTGGAAAAGGCGAGAGTGCGCGAGCACACAGGAGCAAAGACAAGCAGCGCAGCTTGATGCGTAGCAAAAAAAATAATAAATAGACAACTGGTCGACCTCATTAGAAATAAAAACCCAAAAGATTAGATAGACAAACAAACAAACACATAAATGTGGAGAGATGGGCAGTGCGCGCAGGAGCAAATGTAAACAGCAGACAGACCTGAATCCTTATCTTTACAAGGTCGACCTCAGAACTTTGTTCAGTTTGTCTCGGTGACGGATAATGGAAGGAAGGGCAGGCAACTGGTCGACTTCATTTAAATGAACAAATAAAAAATAAGATAAACTCTCAGGAATAGATAAATAATAACAAAAAAATTGTAAAGTGGAGAAAGCGAGAGCGCGCGAATGCACTCAAGCAAACACAAACAGCACCGCACGATGCGTTTTTTTTAAAAATTGACAAAATAAATCAAAAATAAATCAAATATAAAAATAAGTGGAAAAGGCGAGAGTGCGCGACACACAGGAGCAAAGACAAGCAGCGCAGCTTGATGCGTAGTAAAAAAAATAATAAATAGACAACTGGTCGACCTCATTAGAAATCAAAACCCAAAAGATTAGATAGACAAAATAACAAACACATAAATGAGGAGAGAAGGGCAGTGCGCGCAGGAGCAAAGGTAAACAGCAGACAGACCTGAATTC
>NW_025958543.1:0-26301 GCF_023159225.1 Perognathus longimembris pacificus | reverse complement strand
CGCGAGAGTGCGCGAGCACACAGGAGCAAAGACAAGCAGCGCAGCTTGATGCGTAGTAAAAAAAATAATAAATAGACAACTGGTCGACCTCATTAGAAATAAAAACCCAAAAGATTAGATAGACAAACAAACAAACACATAAATGTGGAGAGAAGGGCAGTGCGGGCAGGAGCAAAGGTAAACAGCAGACAGACCTGAATCCTTATCTTTACAAGGTCGACCTCAGAACTTTGTTCAGATTGTCTCGGTGACGGATAATGGAAGGAAGGGCAGACAACTGGTCGACTTCATTTAAATAAACAAATAAAAAATAAGACAAACTCTCAGGAATAGATAAATAATAACAAAAAATTGTAAAGTGGAGAAAGCGAGAGCGCACAAATGCACTCAAGCAAACACAGACAGCACAGCACGATGCGTATTTTTTTTAAATTGACAAAATAAATCAAAAATAAATCAAAAATTAAAAATAAGTGGAAAAGGCGAGAGTGCGCGAGCACACAGGAGCAAAGACAAGCAGCGCAGCTTGATGCGTAGTAAAAAAAATAATAAATAGACAACTGGTCGACCTCATTAGAAATAAAAACCCAAAAGATTAGATAGACAAACAAACAAACACATAAATGTGGAGAGAAGGGCAGTGCGCGCAGGAGCAAAGGTAAACAGCAGACAGACCTGAATCCTTATCTTTACAAGGTCGAACTCAGAACTTTGTTCAGTTTGTCTCGGTGACGGATAATGGAAGGAAGGGCAGGCAACTGGTCGACTTCATTTAAAGAAACAAATAAATAATAAGATAAACTCTCAGGAATAGATAAATAATAACAAAAAAATTGTAAAGTGGAGAAAGCGAGAGCGCGCGAGTGCACTCAAGCAAACACAAACAGCACAGCACGATGCGTATTTTTTTTTAAATTGACAAAATAAATCAAAAATAAATCAAAAATAAAAATAAGTGGAAAAGGCGAGAGTGCGCGAGCACACAGGAGCAAAGACAAGCAGCGCAGCTTGATGGGTAGTAAAAAAAAATAATAAATAGACAACTGGTCGACCTCATTAGAAATAAAACCCCAAAAGATTAGATAGACAAACAAACAAACACATAAATGTGGAGAGAAGGGCAGTGCGGGCAGGAGCAAAGGTAAACAGCAGACAGACCTGAATCCTTATCTTTACAAGGTCGACCTCAGAACTTTGTTCAGTTTGTCTCGGTGACGGATAATGGAAGGAAGGGCAGGCAACTGGTCGACTTCATTTAAATAAACAAATAAAAAATAAGATAAACTCTCAGGAATAGATAAATAATAACAAAAATATTGTAAAGTGGAGAAAGCGAGAGCGCACGAATGCACTCAAGCAAACACAGACAGCACAGCTCGATGCGTATTTTTTTTTTAAATTGAAAAAATAAATAAAAAATAAATCAAAAATAAAAATAAGTGGAAAAGGCGAGAGTGCGCGAGCACACAGGAGCAAAGACAAGCAGCGCAGCTTGATGCGTAGTAAAAAAAATAATAAATAGACAACTGGTCGACCTCATTAGAAATAAAAACCCAAAAGATTAGATAGACAAACAAACAAACACATAAATGTGGAGAGAAGGGCAGTGCGCGCAGGAGCAAAGGTAAACAGCAGACAGACCTGAATCCTTATCTTTACAAGGTCGACCTCAGAACTTTGTTCAGTTTGTCTCGGTGACGGATAATGGAAGGAAGGGCAGGCAACTGGTCGACTTCATTTAAAGAAACAAATAAATAATAAGATAAACTCTCAGGAATAGATAAATAATAACAAAAAAATTGTAAAGTGGAGAAAGCAAGATCGCGCGAGCGCACTCAAGCAAACACAAACAGCACAGCACGATGCGTATTTTTTTTTAAATTGACAAAATAAATCAAAAATAAATCAAAAATAAAAATAAGTGGAAAAGGCCAGAGTGCGCGAGCACACAGGAGCAAAGACAAGCAGCGCAGCTTGATGGGTAGTAAAAAAAAAATAATAAATAGACAACTGGTCGACCTCATTAGAAATAAAACCCCAAAAGATTAGATAGACAAACAAACAAACACATAAATGTGGAGAGAAGGGCAGTGCGGGCAGGAGCAAAGGTAAACAGCACACAGACCTGAATCCTTATCTTTACAAGGTCGACCTCAGAACTTTGTTCAGATTGTCTCGGTGACGGATAATGGAAGGAAGGGCAGACAACTGGTCGACTTCATTTAAATAAACAAATAAAAAATAAGATAAACTCTCAGGAATAGATAAATAATAACAAAAAAATTGTAAAGTGGAGAAAGCGAGAGCGCACGAATGCACTCAAGCAAACACAAACAGCACAGCTCGATGCGTATTTTTTTTTTAAATTGAAAAAATAAATAAAAAATAATTCAAAAATAAAATAAGTGGAAAAGGCGAGAGTGCGCGAGCACACAGGAGCAAAGACAAGCAGCGCAGCTTGATGCGTAGTAAAAAAAATAATAAATAGACAACTGGTCGACCTCATTAGAAATAAAAACCCAAAAGATTAGATAGACAAACAAACAAACACATAAATGTGGAGAGAAGGGCAGTGCGCGCAGGAGCAAAGGTAAACAGCAGACAGACCTGAATCCTTATCTTTACAAGGTCGACCTCAGAACTTTGTTCAGTTTGTCTCGGTGACGGATAATGGAAGGAAGGGCAGGCAACTGGTCGACTTCATTTAAATAAACAAATAAAAAATAAGATAAACTCTCAGGAATAGATAAATAATAACAAAAAAATTGTAAAGTGGAGAAAGCGAGAGAGCGCGAATGCACTCAAGCAAACACAAACAGCACAGCACGATGCGTATTTTTTTTTAAATTGACAAAATAAATCAAAAATATATCAAAAATAAAAATAAGTGGAAAAGGCGAGAGTGCGCGAGCACACAGGAGCAAAGACAAGCAGCGCAGCTTGATGCGTAGTAAAAGAAATAATAAATAGACAACTGGTCGACCTCATTAGAAATAAAAACCCAAAAGGTTAGATAGACAAACAAACAAACACATAAATATGGAGAGAAGGGCAGTGCGCGCAGGAGCAAAGGTAAACAGCAGACAGACCTGAATCCTTATCTTTACAAGGTCGACCTCAGAACTTTGTTCAGTTTGTCTCGGTGACGGATAATGGAAGGAAGGGCAGGCAACTGGTCGACTTCATTTAAATAAACAAATAAAAAATAAGATAAACTCTCAGGAATAGATAAATAATAAAAAAATTGTAAAGGGGAGAAAGCGAGAGCACGCGGATGCACTCAAGCAAACAAAAACAGCACAGCACCATGCGTATTTTTTTTTTAAATTAACAAAATAAATCAAAAATGAATCAAAAATAAAAATAAGTGGAAAAGGCGAGAGTGCGCGAGCACACAGGAGCAAAGACAAGCAGCGCAGCTTGATGCGTAGTAAAAAAAATAATAAATAGACAACTGGTCGACCTCATTAGAAATAAAAACCCAAAAGATTAGATAGACAAACAAACAAACACATAAATGTGGAGAGAAGGGCAGTGCGCGCAGGAGCAAAGGTAAACAGCAGACAGACCTGAATCCTTATCTTTACAAGGTCGAACTCAGAACTTTGTTCAGTTTGTCTCGGTGACGGATAATGGAAGGAAGGGCAGGCAACTGGTCGACTTCATTTAAATAAACAAATAAAAAATAAGATAAACTCTCAGGAATAGATAAATAATAACAAAAAAATTGTAAAGTGGAGAAAGCGAGATCGCACGAATGCACTCAAGCAAACACAGACAGCACAGCTCGATGCGTATTTTTTTTTTAAATTGAAAAAATAAATAAAAAATAAATCAAAAATAAAAATAAGTGGAAAAGGCGAGAGTGCGCGAGCACACAGGAGCAAAGACAAGCAGCGCAGCTTGATGCGTAGTAAAAAAAATAATAAATAGACAACTGGTCGACCTCATTAGAAATAAAAACCCAAAAGATTAGATAGACAAACAAACAAACACATAAATGTGGAGAGAAGGGCAGTGCGCGCAGGAGCAAAGGTAAACAGCAGACAGACCTGTATCCTTATCTTTACAAGGTCGACCTCAGAACTTTGTTCAGTTTGTCTCGGTGACGGATAATGGAAGGAAGGGCAGGCAACTGGTCGACTTCATTTAAAGAAACAAATAAATAATAAGATAAACTCTCAGGAATAGATAAATAATAACAAAAAAATTGTAAAGTGGAGAAAGCAAGAGCGCGCGAGCGCACTCAAGCAAACACAAACAGCACAGCACGATGCGTATTTTTTTTTAAATTGACAAAATAAATCAAAAATAAATCAAAAATAAAAATAAGTGGAAAAGGCCAGAGTGCGCGAGCACACAGGAGCAAAGACAAGCAGCGCAGCTTGATGGGTAGTAAAAAAAAATAATAAATAGACAACTGGTCGACCTCATTAGAAATAAAACCCCAAAAGATTAGATAGACAAACAAACAAACACATAAATGTGGAGAGAAGGGCAGTGCGGGCAGGAGCAAAGGTAAACAGCAGACAGACCTGAATCCTTATCTTTACAAGGTCGACCTCAGAACTTTGTTCAGTTTGTCTCGGTGACGGATAATGGAAGGAAGGGCAGGCAACTGGTCGACTTCATTTAAATAAACAAATAAAAAATAAGATAAACTCTCAGGAATAGATAAATAATAACAAAAAAATTGTAAAGTGGAGAAAGCGAGAGCGCGCGAATGCACTCAAGCAAACACAAACAGCACAGCACGATGCGTATTTTTTTTTAAATTGACAAAATAAATCAAAAATAAATAAAAATAAAAATAAGTGGAAAACGCGAGAGTGCGCGAGCACACAGGAGCAAAGACAAGCAGCGCAGCTTGATGCGTAGTAAAAAAAATAATAAATAGACAACTGGTCGACCTCATTAGAAATAAAAACCGAAAAGATTAGATAGACAAACAAACAAACACATAAATGTGGAGAGAAGTGCAGTGCGCGCAGGAGCAAAGGTAAACAGCAGACAGACCTGAATCCTTATCTTTACAAGGTCGACCTCAGAACTTTGTTCAGATTGTCTCGGTGACGGATAATGGAAGGAAGGGCAGACAACTGGTCGACTTCATTTAAATAAACAAATAAAAAATAAGATAAACTCTCAGGAATAGATAAATAATAACAAAAAAATTGTAAAGTGGAGAAAGCGAGAGCGCACGAATGCACTCAAGCAAACACAAGCAGCACAGCTCGATGCGTATTTTTTTTTTAAATTGAAAAAATAAATAAAAAATAATTCAAAAATAAAATAAGTGGAAAAGGCGAGAGTGCGCGAGCACACAGGAGCAAAGACAAGCAGCGCAGCTTGATGCGTAGTAAAAAAAATAATAAATAGACAACTGGTCGACCTCATTAGAAATAAAAACCCAAAAGATTAGATAGACAAACAAACAAACACATAAATGTGGAGAGAAGGGCAGTGCGCGCAGGAGCAAAGGTAAACAGCAGACAGACCTGAATCCTTATCTTTACAAGGTCGACCTCAGAACTTTGTTCAGTTTGTCTCGGTGACGGATAATGGAAGGAAGGGCAGGCAACTGGTCGACTTCATTTAAATAAACAAATAAAAAATAAGATAAACTCTCAGGAATAGATAAATAATAACAAAAAAATTGTAAAGTGGAGAAAGCGAGAGCGCGCGAATGCACTCAAGCAAACACAAACAGCACAGCACGATGCGTATTTTTTTTTAAATTGACAAAATAAATCAAAAATAAATCAAAAATAAAAATAAGTGGAAAAGGCGAGAGTGCGCGAGCACACAGGAGCAAAGACAAGCAGCGCAGCTTGATGCGTAGTGAAACAAATAATAAATAGACAACTGGTCGACCTCATTAGAAATAAAAACCCAAAAGATTAGATAGACAAACAAACAAACACATAAATGTGGAGAGAAGGGCAGTGCGCGCAGGAGCAAAGGTAAACAGCAGACAGACCTGAATCCTTATCTTTACAAGGTCGACCTCAGAACTTTGTTCAGTTTGTCTCGGTGACGGATAATGGAAGGAAGGGCAGGCAACTGGTCGACTTCATTTAAATAAACAAATAAAAAATAAGATAAACTCTCAGGAATAGATAAATAATAACAAAAAAATTGTAAAGTGGAGAAAGCGAGAGCGGGCGAATGCACTCAAGCAAACACAAACAGCACAGCACGATGCGTATTTTTTTTAAATTGACAAAATAAATCAAAAATAAATCAAAAATAAAAATAAGTGGAAAAGGCGAGAGTGCGTGAGCACACAGGAGCAAAGACAAGCAGTGCAGCTTGATGCGTAGTAAAAAAAATAATAAATAGACAACTGGTCGACCTCATTAGAAATAAAAACCCAAAAGATTAGATAGACAAACAAACAAACACATACATGTGGAGAGAAGGGCAGTGCGCGCAGGAGCAAAGGTAAACAGCAGACAGACCTGAATCCTTATCTTTACACGGTCGACCTCAGAACTTTGTTCCGTTTGTCTCAGTGACGGATAATGGAAGGAAGGGCAGGCAACTGGTCGACTTCATTTTAATAAACAAATAAAAAATAAGATAAACTCTCAGGAATAGATAAATAATAACAAAAAAATTGTAAAGTGGAGAAAGCGTGAGCGCGCGAGTACACTCAAGCATACACAAACAGCACAGCACGATGCGTATTTTTTTTTAAATTGACAAAATAAATCAAAAATAAAAATAAGTGGAAAAGGCGAGAGTGCGCGAGCACACAGGAGCAAAGACAAGCAGCGCAGCTTGATGCGTAGTAAAAAAAATAATAAATAGACAACTGGTCGACCTCATTAGAAATAAAAACCCAAAAGATTAGATAGACAAACAAACAAACACATAAATGTGGAGAGAATGGCAGTGCGCGCAGGAGTAAAGGTAAACAGCAGACAGACCTGAATCCTTATCTTTACAAGGTCGACCTCAGAACTTTGTTCAGTTTGTCTCGGTGACGGATAATGGAAGGAAGGGCAGGCAACTGGTCGACTTCATTTAAATAAACAAATAAAAAATAAGATAAACTCTCAGGAATAGATAAATAATAACAAAAAAATTGTAAAGTGGAGAAAGCGAGAGCGCGCGAATGCACTCAAGCAAACACAAACAGCACAGCACGATGCGTATTTTTTTTAAATTACCAAAATAAATCAAAAATAAATCAAAAATAAAAATAAGTGGAAAAGGCGAGAGTGCGCGAGCACACAGGAGCAAAGACAAGCAGCGCAGCTTGATGCGTAGTAAAAAATAATAATAAATAGACAACTGGTCGACCTCATTAGAAATAAAATCCCAAAGATTAGATAGACAAACAAACAAACACATAAATGTGGACAGAAGGGCAGTGCGCGCAGGAGCAAAGGTAAAAAGCAGACAGACCTGAATCCTTATCTTTACAAGGTCGACCTCAGAACTTTGTTCAGCTTGTCTCGGTGACGGATAATGGAAGGAAGGGCAGGCAACTGGTCGACTTCATTTAAATAAACAAATAAAAAATAAAATAAACTCTCAGGAATAGATAAATAATAACAAAAAAATTGTAAAGTGGAGAAAGCGAGAGCGGGCGAATGCACTCAAGCAAACACAAACAGCACAGCACGATGCGTATTTTTTTTAAATTGACAAAATAAATCAAAAATAAATCAAAAATAAAAATAAGTGGAAAAGGCGAGAGTGCGTGAGCACACAGGAGCAAAGACAAGCAGCGCAGCTTGATGCGTAGTAAAAAAAATAATAAATAGACAACTAGTCGACCTCATTAGAAATAAAAACCCAAAAGATTAGATAGACAAACAAACAAACACATAAATGTGGAGAGAAGGGCAGTGCGCGCAGGAGCAAAGGTAAACAGCAGACAGACCTGAATCCTTATCTTTACAAGGTCGACCTCAGAACTTTGTTCAGTTTGTCTCGGTGACGGATAATGGAAGGAAGGGCAGGCAACTGGTCGACTTCATTTAAATAAACAAAGAAAAAATAAGATAAACTCTCAGGAATAGATAAATAATAACAAAAAAATTGTAAAGTGGAGAAAGCGAGAGCGCGCGAATGCACTCAAGCAAACACAAACAGCACAGCACGATGCGTATTTTTTTTTAAATTGACAAAATAAATCAAAATAAATCAAAAATAAAAATAAGTGGAAAAGGCGAGAGTGCGCGAGCACACAGGAGCAAAGACAAGCAGCGCAGCTTGATGCGTAGTAAAAAAAATAATAAATAAACAACTGGTCGACCTCATTAGAAATAAAAACCCAAAAGATTAGATAGACAAACAAACAAACACATACATGTGGAGAGAAGGGCAGTGCGCGCAGGAGCAAAGGTAAACAGCAGACAGACCTGAATCCTTATCTTTACACGGTCGACCTCAGAACTTTGTTCCGTTTGTCTCAGTGACGGATAATGGAAGGAAGGGCAGGCAACTGGTCGACTTCATTTTAATAAACAAATAAAAAATAAGATAAACTCTCAGGAATAGATAAATAATAACAAAAAAATTGTAAAGTGGAGAAAGCGTGAGCGCGCGAGTACACTCAAGCAAACACAAACAGCACAGCACGATGCGTATTTTTTTTTAAATTGACAAAATAAATCAAAAATAAAAATAAGTGGAAAAGGCGAGAGTGCGCGAGCACACAGGAGCAAAGACAAGCAGCGCAGCTTGATGCGTAGTAAAAAAAATAATAAATAGACAACTGGTCGACCTCATTAGAAATAAAAACCCAAAAGATTAGATAGACAAACAAACAAACACATAAATGTGGAGAGAAGGGCAGTGCGCGCAGGAGCAAAGGTAAACAGCAGACAGACCTGAATCCTTATCTTTACAAGGTCGAACTCAGAACTTTGTTCAGTTTGTCTCGGTGACGGATAATGGAAGGAAGGGCAGGCAACTGGTCGACTTCATTTAAATAAACAAATAAAAAATAAGATAAACTCTCAGGAATAGATAAATAATAACAAAAAAATTGTAAAGTGGAGAAAGCGAGATCGCACGAATGCACTCAAGCAAACACAGACAGCACAGCTCGATGCGTATTTTTTTTTTAAATTGAAAAAATAAATAAAAAATAAATCAAAAATAAAAATAAGTGGAAAAGGCGAGAGTGCGCGAGCACACAGGAGCAAAGACAAGCAGCGCAGCTTGATGCGTAGTAAAAAAAATAATAAATAGACAACTGGTCGACCTCATTAGAAATAAAAACCCAAAAGATTAGATAGACAAACAAACAAACACATAAATGTGGAGAGAAGGGCAGTGCGCGCAGGAGCAAAGGTAAACAGCAGACAGACCTGTATCCTTATCTTTACAAGGTCGACCTCAGAACTTTGTTCAGTTTGTCTCGGTGACGGATAATGGAAGGAAGGGCAGGCAACTGGTCGACTTCATTTAAAGAAACAAATAAATAATAAGATAAACTCTCAGGAATAGATAAATAATAACAAAAAAATTGTAAAGTTGAGAAAGCAAGAGCGCGCGAGCGCACTCAAGCAAACACAAACAGCACAGCACGATGCGTATTTTTTTTTAAATTGACAAAATAAATCAAAAATAAATCAAAAATAAAAATAAGTGGAAAAGGCCAGAGTGCGCGAGCACACAGGAGCAAAGACAAGCAGCGCAGCTTGATGGGTAGTAAAAAAAAATAATAAATAGACAACTGGTCGACCTCATTAGAAATAAAAACCGAAAAGATTAGATAGACAAACAAACAAACACATAAATGTGGAGAGAAGTGCAGTGCGCGCAGGAGCAAAGGTAAACAGCAGACAGACCTGAATCCTTATCTTTACAAGGTCGACCTCAGAACTTTGTTCAGATTGTCTCGGTGACGGATAATGGAAGGAAGGGCAGACAACTGGTCGACTTCATTTAAATAAACAAATAAAAAATAAGATAAACTCTCAGGAATAGATAAATAATAACAAAAAAATTGTAAAGTGGAGAAAGCGAGAGCGCACGAATGCACTCAAGCAAACACAAGCAGCACAGCTCGATGCGTATTTTTTTTAAATTGAAAAAATAAATAAAAAATAATTCAAAAATAAAATAAGTGGAAAAGGCGAGAGTGCGCGAGCACACAGGAGCAAAGACAAGCAGCGCAGCTTGATGCGTAGTAAAAAAAATAATAAATAGACAACTGGTCGACCTCATTAGAAATAAAAACCCAAAAGATTAGATAGACAAACAAACAAACACATAAATGTGGAGAGAAGGGCAGTGCGCGCAGGAGCAAAGGTAAACAGCAGACAGACCTGAATCCTTATCTTTACAAGGTCGACCTCAGAACTTTGTTCAGTTTGTCTCGGTGACGGATAATGGAAGGAAGGGCAGGCAACTGGTCGACTTCATTTAAATAAACAAATAAAAAATAAGATAAACTCTCAGGAATAGATAAATAATAACAAAAAAATTGTAAAGTGGAGAAAGCGAGAGCGCGCGAATGCACTCAAGCAAACACAAACAGCACAGCACGATGCGTATTTTTTTTTAAATTGACAAAATAAATCAAAAATAAATCAAAAATAAAAATAAGTGGAAAAGGCGAGAGTGCGCGAGCACACAGGAGCAAAGACAAGCAGCGCAGCTTGATGCGTAGTGAAACAAATAATAAATAGACAACTGGTCGACCTCATTAGAAATAAAAACCCAAAAGATTAGATAGACAAACAAACAAACACATAAATGTGGAGAGAAGGGCAGTGCGCGCAGGAGCAAAGGTAAACAGCAGACAGACCTGAATCCTTATCTTTACAAGGTCGACCTCAGAACTTTGTTCAGTTTGTCTCGGTGACGGATAATGGAAGGAAGGGCAGGCAACTGGTCGACTTCATTTAAATAAACAAATAAAAAATAAGATAAACTCTCAGGAATAGATAAATAATAACAAAAAAATTGTAAAGTGGAGAAAGCGAGAGCGGGCGAATGCACTCAAGCAAACACAAACAGCACAGCACGATGCGTATTTTTTTTAAATTGACAAAATAAATCAAAAATAAATCAAAAATAAAAATAAGTGGAAAAGGCGAGAGTGCGTGAGCACACAGGAGCAAAGACAAGCAGTGCAGCTTGATGCGTAGTAAAAAAAATAATAAATAGACAACTGGTCGACCTCATTAGAAATAAAAACCCAAAAGATTAGATAGACAAACAAACAAACACATACATGTGGAGAGAAGGGCAGTGCGCGCAGGAGCAAAGGTAAACAGCAGACAGACCTGAATCCTTATCTTTACACGGTCGACCTCAGAACTTTGTTCCGTTTGTCTCAGTGACGGATAATGGAAGGAAGGGCAGGCAACTGGTCGACTTCATTTTAATAAACAAATAAAAAATAAGATAAACTCTCAGGAATAGATAAATAATAACAAAAAAATTGTAAAGTGGAGAAAGCGTGAGCGCGCGAGTACACTCAAGCATACACAAACAGCACAGCACGATGCGTATTTTTTTTTAAATTGACAAAATAAATCAAAAATAAAAATAAGTGGAAAAGGCGAGAGTGCGCGAGCACACAGGAGCAAAGACAAGCAGCGCAGCTTGATGCGTAGTAAAAAAAATAATAAATAGACAACTGGTCGACCTCATTAGAAATAAAAACCCAAAAGATTAGATAGACAAACAAACAAACACATAAATGTGGAGAGAATGGCAGTGCGCGCAGGAGTAAAGGTAAACAGCAGACAGACCTGAATCCTTATCTTTACAAGGTCGACCTCAGAACTTTGTTCAGTTTGTCTCGGTGACGGATAATGGAAGGAAGGGCAGGCAACTGGTCGACTTCATTTAAATAAACAAATAAAAAATAAGATAAACTCTCAGGAATAGATAAATAATAACAAAAAAATTGTAAAGTGGAGAAAGCGAGAGCGCGCGAATGCACTCAAGCAAACACAAACAGCACAGCACGATGCGTATTTTTTTTAAATTACCAAAATAAATCAAAAATAAATCAAAAATAAAAATAAGTGGAAAAGGCGAGAGTGCGCGAGCACACAGGAGCAAAGACAAGCAGCGCAGCTTGATGCGTAGTAAAAAATAATAATAAATAGACAACTGGTCGACCTCATTAGAAATAAAATCCCAAAGATTAGATAGACAAACAAACAAACACATAAATGTGGACAGAAGGGCAGTGCGCGCAGGAGCAAAGGTAAAAAGCAGACAGACCTGAATCCTTATCTTTACAAGGTCGACCTCAGAACTTTGTTCAGCTTGTCTCGGTGACGGATAATGGAAGGAAGGGCAGGCAACTGGTCGACTTCATTTAAATAAACAAATAAAAAATAAAATAAACTCTCAGGAATAGATAAATAATAACAAAAAAATTGTAAAGTGGAGAAAGCGAGAGCGGGCGAATGCACTCAAGCAAACACAAACAGCACAGCACGATGCGTATTTTTTTTAAATTGACAAAATAAATCAAAAATAAATCAAAAATAAAAATAAGTGGAAAAGGCGAGAGTGCGTGAGCACACAGGAGCAAAGACAAGCAGCGCAGCTTGATGCGTAGTAAAAAAAATAATAAATAGACAACTGGTCGACCTCATTAGAAATAAAAACCCAAAAGATTAGATAGACAAACAAACAAACACATAAATGTGGAGAGAAGGGCAGTGCGCGCAGGAGCAAAGGTAAACAGCAGACAGACCTGAATCCTTATCTTTACAAGGTCGACCTCAGAACTTTGTTCAGTTTGTCTCGGTGACGGATAATGGAAGGAAGGGCAGGCAACTGGTCGACTTCATTTAAATAAACAAAGAAAAAATAAGATAAACTCTCAGGAATAGATAAATAATAACAAAAAAATTGTAAAGTGGAGAAAGCGAGAGCGCGCGAATGCACTCAAGCAAACACAAACAGCACAGCACGATGCGTATTTTTTTTTAAATTGACAAAATCAATCAAAATAAATCAAAAATAAAAATAAGTGGAAAAGGCGAGAGTGCGCGAGCACACAGGAGCAAAGACAAGCAGCGCAGCTTGATGCGTAGTAAAAAAAATAATAAATAAACAACTGGTCGACCTCATTAGAAATAAAAACCCAAAAGATTAGATAGACAAACAAACAAACACATACATGTGGAGAGAAGGGCAGTGCGCGCAGGAGCAAAGGTAAACAGCAGACAGACCTGAATCCTTATCTTTACACGGTCGACCTCAGAACTTTGTTCCGTTTGTCTCAGTGACGGATAATGGAAGGAAGGGCAGGCAACTGGTCGACTTCATTTTAATAAACAAATAAAAAATAAGATAAACTCTCAGGAATAGATAAATAATAACAAAAAAATTGTAAAGTGGAGAAAGCGTGAGCGCGCGAGTACACTCAAGCAAACACAAACAGCACAGCACGATGCGTATTTTTTTTTAAATTGACAAAATAAATCAAAAATAAAAATAAGTGGAAAAGGCGAGAGTGCGCGAGCACACAGGAGCAAAGACAAGCAGCGCAGCTTGATGCGTAGTAAAAAAAATAATAAATAGACAACTGGTCGACCTCATTAGAAATAAAAACCCAAAAGATTAGATAGACAAACAAACAAACACATAAATGTGGAGAGAATGGCAGTGCGCGCAGGAGTAAAGGTAAACAGCAGACAGACCTGAATCCTTATCTTTACAAGGTCGACCTCAGAACTTTGTTCAGTTTGTCTCGGTGACGGATAATGGAAGGAAGGGCAGGCAACTGGTCGACTTCATTTAAATAAACAAATAAAAAATAAGATAAACTCTCAGGAATAGATAAATAATAACAAAAAAATTGTAAAGTGGAGAAAGCGAGAGCGCGCGAATGCACTCAAGCAAACACAAACAGCACAGCACGATGCGTATTTTTTTTTAAATTACCAAAATAAATCAAAAATAAATCAAAAATAAAAATAAGTGGAAAAGGCGAGAGTGCGCGAGCACACAGGAGCAAAGACAAGCAGCGCAGCTTGATGCGTAGTAAAAAAAAATAATAAATAGACAACTGGTCGACCTCATTAGAAATAAAATCCCAAAGATTAGATAGACAAACAAACAAACACATAAATGTGGACAGAAGGGCAGTGCGCGCAGGAGCAAAGGTAAAAAGCAGACAGACCTGAATCCTTATCTTTACAAGGTCGACCTCAGAACTTTGTTCAGCTTGTCTCGGTGACGGATAATGGAAGGAAGGGCAGGCAACTGGTCGACTTCATTTAAATAAACAAATAAAAAATAAGATAAACTCTCAGGAATAGATAAATAATAACAAAAAAATTGTAAAGTGGAGAAAGCGAGAGCGCGCGAATGCACTCAAGCAAACACAAACAGCACAGCACGATGCGTATTTTTTTTTAAATTACCAAAATAAATCAAAAATAAATCAAAAATAAAAATAAGTGGAAAAGGCGAGAGTGCGCGAGCACACAGGAGCAAAGACAAGCAGCGCAGCTTGATGCGTAGTAAAAAAAATAATAAATAGACAACTGGTCGACCTCATTAGAAATAAAAACCCAAAAGATTAGATAGACAAACAAACAAACACATAAATGTGGAGAGAAGGGCAGTGCGCGCAGGAGCAAAGGTAAACAGCAGACAGACCTGAATCCTTATCTTTACAAGGTCGACCTCAGAACTTTGTTCAGTTTGTCTCGGTGACGGATAATGGAAGGAAGGGCAGGCAACTGGTTGACTTCATTTAAATAAACAAATAAAAAATAAGATAAACTCTCAGGAATAGATAAATAATAACAAAAAAATTGTAAAGTGGAGAAAGCGAGAGCGCGCGAATGCACTCAAGCAAACACAAACAGCACAGCACGATGCGTATTTTTTTTAAATTGACAAAATAAATAAAAAATAAATCAAAAATAAAAATTAGAGGAAAAGGCGAGAGTGCGCGAGAACACAGGAGCAAAGGCAAGCAGCGCAGCTTGATGCGTAGTAAAAAAAATAATAAATAGACAACTGGTCGACCTCATTAGAAATAAAATCCCAAAGATTAGATAGACAAACAAACAAACACATAAATGTGGACACAAGGGCAGTGCGCGCAGGAGCAAAGGTAAACAGCAGACAGACCTGAATCCTTATCTTTACAAGGTCGACCTCAGAACTTTGTTCAGTTTGTCTCGGTGACGGATAATGGAAGGAAGGGCAGGCAACTGGTCGACTTCATTTAAATAAACAAATAAAAAATAAGATAAACTCTCAGGAATAGATAAATAATAACAAAAAAATTGTAAAGTGGAGAAAGCGAGAGCGCGCGAGTACAATCAAGCAAACACAAACAGCACAGCACGAGGTGTATTTTTTTTAAATTGCCAAAATAAATCAAAAATAAATCAAAAATAAAAATAAGTGGAAAAGGCGAGAGTGCGCGAGCACACAGGAGCAAAGACAAGCAGCGCAGCTTGATGCGTAGTAAAAAAAATAATAAATAGACCACTGGTCGACCTCATTAGAAATAAAAACCCAAAAGATTAGATAGACAAACAAACAAACACATAAATGTGGAGAGAAGGGCAGTGCGCGCAGGAGCAAAGGTAAACAGCAGACAGACCTGAATCCTTATCTTTACAAGGTCGACCTCAGAACTTTGTTCAGTTTGTCTCGGTGACGGATAATGGAAGGAAGGGCAGGCAACTGGTCGACTTCATTTAAATAAACAAATAAAAAATAAGATAAACTCTCAGGAATAGATAAATAATAACAAAAAAATTATAAAGTGGAGAAAGCGAGAGCGCGCGAATACACTCAAGCAAACACAAACAGCACAGCACGAGGCGTATTTTTTTTTAAATTGACAAAATATATCAAAAATAAAAATAAGTGTAAAAGGCGAGAGTGCGCGAGCACACAGGAGCAAAGACAAGCAGCGCAGCTTGATGCGTAGTAAAAAAAATAATAAATAGACAACTGGTCGACCTCATTAGAAATAAAAACCCAAAAGATTAGATAGACAAACAAACAAACACATAAATGTGGAGAGAAGGGCAGTGCCCGCAGGAGCAAAGGTAAACAGCAGACAGACCTGAATCCTTATCTTTACAAGGTCGACCTCAGAACTTTGTTCAGTTTGTCTCGGTGACGGATAATGGAAGGAAGGGCAGGCAACTGGTCGACTTCATTTAAATAAACAAATAAAAAATAAGATAAACTCTCAGGAATAGATAAATAATAACAAAAACATTGTAAAGTGGTGAAAGCGAGAGCGCGTGAATGCACTCAAGCAAACACAAAGAGCACAGCACGATGCGTACTTTTTTTTTTAAATTGACAAAATAAATCAAAAATAAATCAAAAATAAAAATAAGTGGAAAAGGCGAGAGTGCGCGAGCACACAGGAGCAAAGACAAGCAGCGCAGCTTGATGCGTAGTAAAAAAAATAATAAATAGACAACTGGTCGACCTCGTAGGAAATAAAAACCCAAAAGATTAGATAGACAAACAAACAAACACATAAATGTGGAGAGAAGGGCAGTGCGCGCAGGAGCAAAGGTAAACAGCAGACAGACCTGAATCCTTATCTTTACAAGGTCGACCTCAGAACTTTGTTCAGTTTGTCTCGGTGACGGATAATGGAAGGAAGGGCAGGCAACTGGTCGACTTCATTTAAATAAACAAATAAAAAATAAGATAAACTCTCAGGAATAGATAAATAATAACAAAAACATTGTAAAGTGGAGAAAGCGAGAGCGCGCGAATGCACTCAAGCAAACACAAACAGCACAGCACGATGCGTACTTTTTTTTTTAAATTGACAAAATAAATCAAAAATAAATCAAAAATAAAAATAAGTGGAAAAGGCGAGAGTGCGCGAGCACACAGGAGCAAAGACAAGCAGCGCAGCTTGATGCGTTGTAAAAAAAATAATAAATAGACAACTGGTCGACCTCATTAGAAATAAAAACCCAAAAGATTAGATAGACAAACAAACAAACACATAAATGTGGAGAGAAGGGCAGTGCGCGCAGGAGCAAAGGTAAACAGCAGACAGACCTGAATCCTTATCTTTACAAGGTCGACCTCAGAACTTTGTTCAGTATGTCTCGGTGACGGATAATGGAAGGAAGGGCAGGCAACTGGTCGACTTCATTTAAATAAACAAATAAAAATAAGATAAACTCTGAGGAATAGATAAATAATAACAAAAAAATTGTAAAGTGGAGAAAGCGAGAGCGCGCGAATGCACTCAAGCAAATACCAACAGCACAGCACGATGCGTATTTTTTTTAAATTGACAAAATAAATCAAAAATAAATCAAAAATAAAAATAAGTGCAAAAGGCGAGAGTGCGCGATCACACAGGAGCAAAGACAAGCAGCGCAGCTTGATGCGTAGTAAAAAACATAATAAATAGACAACTGGTCGACCTCATTAGAAATAAAAACCCAAAAGTTTAGATAGACAAACAAACAAACACATAAATGTGGAGAGAAGGGCAGTGCGCGCAGGAGCAAAGGTAAACAGCAGACAGACCTGAATCCTTATCTTTACAAGGTCGACCTCAGAAATTTGTTCAGTTTGTCTCGGTGACGGATAATGGAAGGAAGGGCAGACAACTGGTTGACTTCATTTAAATAAACAAATAAAAAATAAGATAAACTCTCAGGAATAGATAAATAATAACAAAAAAATTGTAAAGTGGAGAAAGCGAGAGCGCGCGAATGCACTCAAGCAAACACAAACAGCACAGCACGATGCGTATTTTTTTTTTAAATTGACAAAATAAATCAAAAATAAATCAAAAATAAAAATAAGTGGAAAAGGCGAGAGTGCGCGAGCACACAGGAGCAAAGACAAGCAGCGCAGCTTGATGCGTAGTAAAAGAAAATAATGAATAGAAACTGGTCGACCTCATTAGAAATAAAAACCCAAAAGATTAGATAGACAAACAAACAAACACATAAATGTGGAGAGAAGGGCAGTGCGCGCAGGAGCAAAGGTAAACAGCAGACAGACCTGAATCCTTATCTTTACAAGGTCGACCTCAGAACTTTGTTCAGTTTGTCTCGGTGACGGATAATGGAAGGAAGGGCAGGCAACTGGTAGACTTCATTTAAATAAACAAATAAAAAGTAAGATAAACTCTCAGGAATAGATAAATAATAACAAAAAAATTGTAAAGTGGAGAAAGCGAGAGCGCGTGAATGTACTCAAGCAAACACAAACAGCACAGCACGATGCGTATTTTTTTTTTAAATTGACAAAATAAATCAAAAATAAATCAAAAATAAAAATAAGTGGAAAAGGCGAGAGTTCGCGAGCACACAGGAGCAAAGACAAGCAGCGCAGCTTGATGCGTAGTAAAAAAAATAATAAATAGACAACTGGTCGACCTCATTAGAAATAAAATCCCAAAAGATTAGATAGACAAACAAACAAACACATAAATGTGGAGAGAAGGGCAGTGCGCGCAGGAGCAAAGGTAAACAGCAGACAGACCTGAATCCTTATCTTTACAAGGTCGACCTCAGAACTTTGTTCAGTTTGTCTCGGTGACGGATAATGGAAGGAAGGGCAGGCAACTGGTCGACTTCATTTAAATAAACAAATAAAAAATAAGATAAACTCTCAGGAATAGATAAATAATAACAAAAAAATTGTAAAGTGGAGAAAGCGAGAGCGCGCGAATGCACTCAAGCAAACACAAACAGCACAGCACGATGCGTATTTTTTTTTAAATTGACAAAATAAATCAAAAATAAATCAAAAATAAAAATAAGTTGAAAAGGCGAGAGTGCGCCAGCACACAGGAGCAAAGACAAGCAGCGCAGCTTGATGCGTAGTAAAAAAAATAATAAATAGACAACTGGTCGACCTCATTAGAAATAAAAACCCAAAAGATTAGATAGACAAACAAACAAACACATAAATGTGGAGAGAAGGGCAGTGCGCGCAGGAGCAAAGGTAAACAGCAGACAGACCTGAATCCTTATCTTTACAAGGTCGACCACAGAACTTTGTTCAGTTTGTCTCGGTGACGGATAATGGAAGGAAGGGCAGGCAACTGGTCGACTTCATTTAAATAAACAAATAAAAAATAAGATAAACTCTCAGGAATAGATAAATAATAACAAAAAAATTGTAAAGTGGAGAAAGCGAGAGCGCGTGAATGTACTCAAGCAAACACAAACAGCACAGCACGATGCGTATTTTTTTTTAAATTGACAAAATAAATCAAAAATAAATCAAAAATAAAAATAAGTGGAAAAGGCGAGAGTACGAGAGCACACAGGAGCAAAGACAAACAGCGCAGCTTGATGCGTAGTAAAAAAAATAATAAATAGACAACTGGTCGACCTCATTAGAAATAAAAACCCAAAAGATTAGATAGACAAACAAACAAACACATAAATGTGAGGGGAAGGGCAGTGCGCGCAGGAGCAAAGGTAAACGGCAGACAGACCTGAATCCTTATGTTTACAAGGTTGATCTCAGAACTTTGTTCAGTTTGTCTCGGTGACGGATAATGGAAGGAAGGGCAGGCAACTGGTCGACTTCATTTAAATAAACAAATAAAAATAAGATAAACTCTCAGGAATAGATAAATAATAACAAAAAAATTGTAAAGTGGAGAAAGCGAGAGCGCGCGAATGCAGTCAATCAAACACAAACAGCACAGCACGATGCGTAGTTTTTTTAAATTGACAAAATAAATGAAAAATAAATCAAAAATAAAAATAAGTGGAAAAGGCGAGAGTGCGCGAGCACACAGGAGCAAAGACAAGCAGCACAGCTTGATGCGTAGTAAAAAAAATAATAAATAGACAACTGGTCGACCTCATTAGAAATAAAAACCCAAAAGATTAGATAGACAAACAAACAAACACATAAATGTGGAGAGAAGGGCAGTGCGCGCAGGAGCAAAGGTAAACAGCAGACAGACCTGAATCCTTATCTTTACAAGGTCGACCTCAGAACTTTGTTCAGTTTGTCTCGGTGACGGATAATGGAAGGAAGGGCAGGCAACTGGTCGACTTCATTTAAATAAACAAATAAAAAATAAGATAAACTCTCAGGAATAGATAAATAATAACAAAAAAATTGTAAAGTGGAGAAAGCGAGAGCGCGCGAATGCACTCAAGCAAACACAAACAGCACAGCACGATGCGTATTTTTTTTTTAAATTGACAAAATAAATCAAAAATAAATCAAAAATAAAAATAAGTGGAAAAGGCGAGAGTGCGCGAGCACACAGGAGCAAAGACAAGCAGCGCAGCTTGATGCGTAGTAAAAGAAAATAATGAATAGAAACTGGGCGACCTCATTAGAAATAAAAACCCAAAAGATTAGATAGACAAACAAACAAACACATAAATGTGGAGAGAAGGGCAGTGCGCGCAGGAGCAAAGGTAAACAGCAGACAGACCTGAATCCTTATCTTTACAAGGTCGACCTCAGAACTTTGTTCAGTTTGTCTCGGTGACGGATAATGGAAGGAAGGGCAGGCAACTGGTAGACTTCATTTAAATAAACAAATAAAAAGTAAGATAAACTCTCAGGAATAGATAAATAATAACAAAAAAATTGTAAAGTGGAGAAAGCGAGAGCGCGTGAATGTACTCAAGCAAACACAAACAGCACAGCACGATGCGTATTTTTTTTTTAAATTGACAAAATAAATCAAAAATAAATCAAAAATAAAAATAAGTGGAAAAGGCGAGAGTTCGCGAGCACACAGGAGCAAAGACAAGCAGCGCAGCTTGATGCGTAGTAAAAAAAATAATAAATAGACAACTGGTCGACCTCATTAGAAATAAAATCCCAAAAGATTAGATAGACAAACAAACAAACACATAAATGTGGAGAGAAGGGCAGTGCGCGCAGGAGCAAAGGTAAACAGCAGACAGACCTGAATCCTTATCTTTACAAGGTCGACCTCAGAACTTTGTTCAGTTTGTCTCGGTGACGGATAATGGAAGGAAGGGCAGGCAACTGGTCGACTTCATTTAAATAAACAAATAAAAAATAAGATAAACTCTCAGGAATAGATAAATAATAACAAAAAAATTGTAAAGTGGAGAAAGCGAGAGCGCGCGAATGCACTCAAGCAAACACAAACAGCACAGCACGATGCGTATTTTTTTTTAAATTGACAAAATAAATCAAAATAAATCAAAAATAAAATAAGTTGAAAAGGCGAGAGTGCGCCAGCACACAGGAGCAAAGACAAGCAGCGCAGCTTGATGCGTAGTAAAAAAAATAATAAATAGACAACTGGTCGACCTCATTAGAAATAAAAACCCAAAAGATTAGATAGACAAACAAACAAACACATAAATGTGGAGAGAAGGGCAGTGCGCGCAGGAGCAAAGGTAAACAGCAGACAGACCTGAATCCTTATCTTTACAAGGTCGACCACAGAACTTTGTTCAGTTTGTCTCGGTGACGGATAATGGAAGGAAGGGCAGGCAACTGGTCGACTTCATTTAAATAAACAAATAAAAAATAAGATAAACTCTCAGGAATAGATAAATAATAACAAAAAAATTGTAAAGTGGAGAAAGCGAGAGCGCGTGAATGTACTCAAGCAAACACAAACAGCACAGCACGATGCGTATTTTTTTTTAAATTGACAAAATAAATCAAAAATAAATCAAAAATAAAAATAAGTGGAAAAGGCGAGAGTACGCGAGCACACAGGAGCAAAGACAAACAGCGCAGCTTGATGCGTAGTAAAAAAAATAATAAATAGACAACTGGTCGACCTCATTAGAAATAAAAACCCAAAAGATTAGATAGACAAACAAACAAACACATATGTGAGGGGAAGGGCAGTGCGCGCAGGAGCAAAGGTAAACGGCAGACAGACCTGAATCCTTATGTTTACAAGGTTGATCTCAGAACTTTGTTCAGTTTGTCTCGGTGACGGATAATGGAAGGAAGGGCAGGCAACTGGTCGACTTCATTTAAATAAACAAATAAAAATAAGATAAACTCTCAGGAATAGATAAATAATAACAAAAAAATTGTAAAGTGGAGAAAGCGAGAGCGCGCGAATGCAGTCAATCAAACACAAACAGCACAGCACGATGCGTAGTTTTTTTAAATTGACAAAATAAATGAAAAATAAATCAAAAAAAAAAATAAGTGGAAAAGGCGAGAGTGCGCGAGCACACAGGAGCAAAGACAAGCAGCACAGCTTGATGCGTAGTAAAAAAAATAATAAATAGACAACTGGTCGACCTCATTAGAAATAAAAACCCAAAAGATTAGATAGACAAACAAAGAAACACATAAATGTGGAGAGAAGGGCAGTGCGCGCAGGAGCAAAGGTAAACAGCAGACAGACCTGAATACTTATCTTTACAAGGTCGACCTCAGAACATTTTACAGTTTGTCTCGGTGACGGATAATGGAAGGAAGGGCAGGCAACTGGTCGACTTCATTTAAATAAACAAATAAAAAATAAGATAAACTCTCAGGAATAGATAAATAATAACAAAAAATAGTAAAGTGGAGAAAGCGAGAGCGCGCGAATGCACTCAAGCAAACACAAACAGCACAGCACGATGCGTATTTTTTTTAAAATTGACAAAATAAATCAAAAATAAATCAAAAATAAAAATAAGTGGAAAAGGCGAGAGTGCGCGAGCACACAGGAGCAAAGACAAGCAGCGCAGCTTGATGCGTAGTAAAAAAAATAATAAATAGACAACTGGTCGACCTCATTAGAAATAAAAACCCAAAAGATTAGATAGACAAACAAACAAACACATAAAGGTGGAGAGAAGGGCAATGCGAGCAGGAGCAAAGGTAAACAGCAGACATAACTGAATCGTTATCTTTACAAGGTCGACCTCAGAACTTTGTTCAGTTTTTCTCGGTGATGGATAATGGAAGGAAGGGCAGGCAACTGGTCGACTTCATTTAAATAAACAAATAAAAAATAAGATAAACTCTCAGGAATAGATAAATAATAACAAAAAAAATTATAAAGTGGAGAAAGCGAGAGCGCGCGAATGCACTCAAGCAAACACAAACAGCACAGCACGATGCGTATTTTTTTTAAATTGACCAAATAAATCAAAAATATATCAAAAATAAAAATAAGTGGAAAAGGCGAGAGTGCACGAGCACACAGGAGCAAAGACAAGCAGCGCAGCTTGATGCGTAGTTAAAAAAATAATAAATAGACAACTGGTCGACCTCATTAGAAATAAAAACCCAAAAGATTAGATAGACAAACAAACAAACACATAAATGGGGAGAGAAGGGCAGTGCGGGCAGGAGCAAAGGTAAACAGCAGACAGACCTGAATCCTTATCTTTACAAGGTCGACCTCAGAACTTTGTTCAGTTTCTCTCGGTGACGGATAATGGAAGGAAGGGCAGGCAACTGGTCGACTTCATTTAAATAAACAAATAAAAAATAAGATAAACTCTCAGGAATAGATAAATAATGACAAAAAAATTGTAAAGTGGAGAAAGCGAGAGCGCGCGAATGCACTCAAGCAAACACAAACAGCACAGCACGATGCGTATTTTTTTTAAAATTGACAAAATAAATCAAAAATAAATCAAAAATAAAAATAAGTGGACAAGGCGAGAGTACGGGAGCACACAGGAGCAAAGACAAGCAGCGCAGCTTGATGCGTAGTAAAAAAAATAATAAATAGACAACTGGTCGACCTCATTAGAAATAAAACCCAAAAGATTAGATAGAAAGACAAACAAACACATAAATGGGGAGAGAAGGGCAGTGCGCGCAGGAGCAAAAGTAAAGAGCAGACAGACCTGAATCCTTATCTTTACAAGGTCGACCTCAGAACTTTGTTCAGTTTGTCTCGGTGACGGATAATGGAAGGAAGGGCAGGCAACTGGTCGACTTCATTTAAATAAACAAATAAAAAATAAGATAAACTCTCAGGAATAGATAAATAATAACAAAAAAATTGTAAAGTGGAGAGAGCGAGAGCGCGCGAAGGTACTCAAGCAAACATAAACAGCACAGCACGATGCGTATTTTTTTTTAAATTTACAAAATAAATCAAAAATAAAAATAAGTGGAAAAGGCGAGAGTGCGCGAGCACACAGGAGCAAAGACAAGCAGCACAGCTTGATGCGTAGTAAAAAAAATAAATAAATAGACAACTGGTCGACCTCATTAGAAATAAAAACCCAAAAGATTTGATAGACAAACAAACAAACACATAAATGTGGAGAGAAGGGCAGTGCGCGCAGGAGCAAAGGTAAACAGCAGACAGACCTGAATCCTTATCTTTACAAGGTCGACCTCAGAACTTTGTTCAGTTTGTCTCGGTGACGGATAATGGAAGGAAGGGCAGGCAACTGGTCGACTTCATTTAAATAAACAAATAAAAAATAAGATAAACTCTCAGGAATAGATAAATAATAACAAAAAAAATTGTAAAGTGGAGAAAGCGAGAGCGCGCGAATGCACTCAAGCAAACACAAACAGCACAGCACGATGCGTATTTTTTTTAAATTGACAAAATAAATCAAAAATAAAAATAGTGAAAAGGCGAGAGTGCGCGAGCACACAGGAGCAAAGACAAGCAGCACAGCTTGATGCGTAGTAAAAAAAATAATAAATAGACAACTGGTCGACCTCATTAGAAATAAAAACCCAAAAGATTAGATAGACAAACAAACAAACACATAAATGTGGAGAGAAGTGCAGTGCGCGCAGGAGCAAAGGTAAACAGCAGACAGACCTGAATCCTTATCTTTACAAGGTCGACCTCAGAACTTTGTTCAGTTTGTCTCGGTGACGGATAATGGAAGGAAGTGCAGGCAACTGGTCGACTCATTTAAATAAACAAATAAAAAATAAGATAAACTCTCAGGAATAGATAAATAATAACAAAAAATTGTAAAGTGGAGAAAGCGAGAGCGCGCGAATGCACTCAAGCAAACACAAACAGCACAGCACGATGCCTATTTTTTTTTAAATTGACAAAATAAAACAAAAATAAATCAAAAATAAAAATAAGTGGAAAAGGCGAGAGTGCGCGAGCACACAGGAGCAAAGACAAGCAGCGCAGCTTGATGCGTAGTAAAAAAAATAATTAATAGACAACTGGTCGACCTCATTACAAATAAAAACCCAAAAGATTAGATAGACAAACAAACAAACACATAAATGAGAAGAGAAGGGCAGTGCGCGCAGGAGCAAAGGTAAACAGCAGACAGACCTGAATCCTTATCTTTACAAGGTCGACCTCAGAAGTTTGTTCAGTTTGTCTCGGTGACGGATAATGGAAGGAAGGGCAGGCAACTGGTCGACTTCATTTAAATAAACAAGTAAAAAATAAGATAAACTCTCAGGAATAGATAAATAATAACAAAAAATTGTAAAGTGGAGAAAGCGAGAGCGCGCGAATGCACTCAAGCAAACACAAACAGCACAGCACGATGCGTAATTTTTTTTAAATTGACAAAATAATTCAAAAATAAATCAAAAATAAAAATAAGTGGAAAAGGCGAGAGTGCGCGAGCACACAGGAGCAAAGACAAGCAGCGCAGCTTGATGCGTAGTAAAAAAAAATAATAAATAGACAACTGGTCGACCTCATTAGAAATAAAAACCCAAAAGATTAGATAGACAAACAAACAAACACATAAATGTGGAGAGAAGGCAGTGCGCGCAGGAGCAAAGGTAAACAGCAGACAGACCTGAATCCTTATCTTTACAAGGTCGACCTCAGAACTTTGTTCAGTTTGTCTCGGTGACGGATAATGAAGGAAGGGCAGACAACTGGTCGACTTCATTTAAATAAACAAATAAAAAATAAGATAAACTCTCAGGAATAGATTAATAATAACAAAAAAATTGTAAAGTGGAGAAAGCGAGAGCGCGCGAATGCACTCAAGCAAACACAAACAGCACAGCACTATGCGTATTTTTTTTTAAATTGACAAAATAAATCAAAAATAAATCAAAAAATAAAAATAAGTGGAAAAGGCGAGAGTGCGCAGGCACACAGGAGCAAAGACAAGCAGCGCAGCTTGATGCGTAGTAAAAAAAATAATAAATAGACAACTGGTCGACCTCATTAGAAATAAAAACCCAAAAGATTAGATAGACAAACAAACAAACACATAAATGTGGAGAGAAGGGCAGTGCGGGCAGGAGCAAAGGTAAACAGCAGACAGACCTGAATCCTTATCTTTACAAGGTCGACCTCAGAACTTTGTTCAGTTTGTCTCGGTGACGGATAATGGAAGGAAGGGCAGGCAACTGGTCGACTTCATTTAAATAAACAAATAAAAAATAAGATAAACTCTCAGGAATAGATAAATAATAACAAAAAATTGTAAAGTGGAGAAA
>NW_025958542.1:0-38837 GCF_023159225.1 Perognathus longimembris pacificus | reverse complement strand
GAGACAAACTGCACAAAATTCTGAGGTCGACCTTGTAAAAATAAGGATTCACGTCTGTCTGCTGTTTTCCTTTGCTCCTGCGCGCACTGCCCTTCTCTCCACATTTATGTGTTTGTTTGTTTGTCTATCTAATCTTTTGGGTTTTTATTTCTAATGAGGTCGACCAGTTGTCTATTTATTATTTTTTTTACTACGCATCAAGCTGCGCTGCTTGTCTTTGCTCCTGTGTGCTCGCGCACTCTCGCCTTTTCCACTTATTTTTATTTTTGATTTATTTTTTATTTATTTTGTCAATTTAAAAAAAAATACGCATCGTGCTGTGCTGTTTGTGTTTGCTTGAGTGCATTCGCGTGCTCTCGCTTTCTCCACTTTACAATTTTTTTGTTATTATTTATCTTTTCCTGAGAGTTTATCTTATTTTTTATTTGTTTATTTTAATGAACTCGACCAGTTGCCTGCCCTTCCTTCCATTATCCGTCACCGAGACAAACTGAACAAAGTTCTGAGGTCGACCTTTTAAAGATAAGGATTCAGGTCTGTCTGCTGTTTACCTTTGCTCCTGCGCGCACTGCCCTTCTCTCCACATTTATGTGTTTGTTTGTTTGTCTATCTAATCTTTTGGGTTTTTATTTCTAATGAGGTCGACCAGTTGTCTATTTATTATTTTTTTTACTACGCATCAAGCTGCGCTGCTTGTCTTTGCTCCTGTGTGCTCGCGCACTCTCGCCTTTTCCACTTATTTTTATTTTTGATTCATTTTTGATTTACTTTGTCAATTTTAAAAAAAACACGCATCGTGCTGTGCTGTATGTGTTTTCTTGAGTGCATTCGCGCGCTCTCGCTTTCTCCACTTTACAATATTTTTGTTATTATTTATCTATTCCTGAGAGTTTATCTTATTTTTTATTTGTTCATTTAAATGAAGTCGACCACTTGCCTGCCCTTCCTTCCATTATCCGTCACCGAGACAAACTGAACAAAGTTCTGAGGTCGACCTTGTAAAGATAAGGATTCAGGTCTGTCTGCTGTTTACCTTTGCTCCTGCGCGCACTGCCCTTCTCTCCACATTTATGTGTTTCTTTGTTTGTCTATCTAATCTTTTGGGTTTTTATTTCTAATGAGGTCGACCAGTTGTCTATTTATTATTTTTTTTACTACGCATCAAGCTGCGCTGCTTGTCTTTGCTCCTGTGTGCTCGCGCACTCTCGCCTTTTCCACTTATTTTTATTTTTGATTTATTTTTGATTTATTTTTTCAATTTTTTAAAAAAATACGCATCGTGCTGTGCTGTTTGTGTTTGCTTGAGTGCATTCGCGCGCTCTCGCTTTCTCCACTTTACAATATTTTTGTTATTATTTATCTATTCCTGAGAGTTTATCTTATTTTTATTTGTTTATTTAAATGAAATCGACCAGTTGCCTGCCCTTCCTTCCATTATCTGTCACCGAGACAAACTGAACAAAGTTCTGAGGTCGACCTTGTAAAGATAAGGATTCAGGTCTGTCTGCTGTTTACCTTTGCTCCTGCGCGCACTGCCCTTCTCTCCACATTTATGTGTTTGTTTGTTTGTCTATCTAATCTTTTGGGTTTTTATTTCTAATGAGGTCGACCAGTTGTCTATTTATTATTTTTTTTACTACGCATCAAGCTGCGCTGCTTGTCTTTGCTCCTGTGTGCTCGCGCACTCTCGCCTTTTCCACTTATTTTTATTTTTGATTTATTTTTGATTTATTTTTTCAATTTTTTAAAAAAAATACGCATCGTGCTGTGCTGTTTGTGTTTGCTTGAGTGCATTCTCGCGCTCTCGCTTTCTCCACTTTACAATTTTTTTGTTATTATTTATCTATTCCTGAGAGTTTATCTTATTTTTTATTTGTTTATTTAAATGAAGTCGACCAGTTGCCTGCCCTTCCTTCCATTATCCGTCACTGAGACAAACTGAACAAAGTTCTGAGGTCGACCTTGTAAAGATAAGGATTCAGGTCTGTCTGCTGTTTACCTTTGCTCCTGCGCGCACTGCCCTTCTCTCCACATTTATGTGTTTGTTTGTTTGTCTATCTAATCTTTTGGGTTTTTATTTCTAATGAGGTCGACCAGTTGTCTATTTATTATTTTTTTTACTACGCATCAAGCTGCGCTGCTTGTCTTTGCTCCTGTGTGCTCGCGCACCTCTCGCCTTTTCCACTTATTTTTATTTTTGATTTATTTTTGATTTATTTTGTCAATTTAAAAAAAATACGCATCCTGCTGTGCTGTTTGTGTTTGCTTGAGTGCATTCGCGCGCTCTCGCTTTCTCCACTTTACAATTTTTTTGTTATTATTTATCTATTCCTGAGAGTTTATCTTATTTTTTTATTTGTTTATTTAAATGAAGTCGACCAGTTGCCTGCCCTTCCTTCCATTATCCGTCACCGAGACAAACTGAACAAAGTTCTGAGGTCGACCTTGTAAAGATAAGGATTCAGGTCTGTCTGCTGTTTACCTTTGCTCCTGCGCGCACTGCCCTTCTCTCCACATTTATGTGTTTGTTTGTTTGTCTATCTAATCTTTTGGGTTTTATTTCTAATGAGGTCGACCAGTTGTCTATTTATTATTTTTTTACTACGCATCAAGCTGCGCTGCTTGTCTTTGCTCCTGTGTGCTCGCGCACTCTCGCCTTTTCCACTTATTTTTATTTTTGATTTATTTTTGATTTATTTTGTCAATTTAAAAAAAATACGCATCGTGCTGTGCTGTTTGTGTTTGCTTGAGTGCATTCGCGCGATCTCGCTTTCTCCACTTTACAATATTTTGTTATTATTTATCTATTCCTGAGAGTTTATCTTATTTTTTATTTGTTTATTTAAATGAAGTCGACCAGTTGCCTGCCCTTCCTTCCATTATCCGTCACCGAGACAAACTGAACAAAGTTCTGAGGTCGACCTTGTAAAGATAAGGATTCAGGTCTGTCTGCTGTTTACCTTTGCTCCTGCGCGCACTGCCCTTCTCTCCACATTTATGTGTTTGTTTGTTTGTCTATCTAATCTTTTGGGTTTTTATTTCTAATGAGGTCGACCAGTTGTCTATATATTATTTTTTTTACTACGCATCAAGCTGCGCTGCTTGTCGTTGCTCCTGTGTGCTCGCGCACTCTCGCCTTTTCCACTTATTTTTATTTTTTGATTTATTTTTGATTTATTTTGTCAATTTAAAAAAAATACGCATCGTGCTGTGCTGTTTGTGTTTGCTTCAGTGCATTCGCGCGCTCTCGCTTTCTCCACTTTACAATTTTTTGTTATTTTTTATCTATACCTGAGAGTTTATCTTATTTTTTATTTGTTTATTTAAATGAAGTCGACCAGTTGCCTGCCCTTCCTTCCATTATCCGTCACCGAGACAAACTGAACAAAGTTCTGAGGTCGACCTTGTAAAGATAAGGATTCAGGTCTGTCTGCTGTTTACCTTTGCTCCTGCGCACCCTGCCCTTCTCTCCACATTTATGTGTTTGTTTGTCTATCTAATCTTTTGGGTTTTTATTTCCAATGAGGTCGACCAGTTGTCTATTTATTATTTTTTTTACTACGCATCAAGCTGCGCTGCTTGTCTTTGCTCCTGTGTGCTCGCGCACTCTCGCCTTTTCCACTCATTTTTATTTTTGATTTATTTTTGATTTATTTTGTCAATTTAAAAAAAAATACGCATCGTGCTGTGCTGTTTGTGTTTGCTTGAGTGCATTCGCGCGCTCTCGCTTTCTCCACTTTACAATATTTTGTTATTATTTATCTATTCCTGAGAGTTTATCTTATTTTTTATTTGTTTATTTAAATGAAGTCGACCAGTTGCCTGCCCTACCTTCCATTATGCGTCACCGAGACAAACTGAACAAAGTTCTGAGGTCGACCTTTTAAAGATAAGGATTCAGGTCTGTCTGCTGTTTACCTTTGCTCCTGCGCGCACTGCCCTTCTCTCCACATTTATGTGTTTGTTTGTTTGTCTATCTAATCTTTTGGGTTTTTATTTCTAATGAGGTCGACCAGTTGTCTATTTATTATTTTTTTTACTACGCATCAAGCTGCGCTGCTTGTCTTTGCTCCTGTGTGCTCGCGCACTCTCGCCTTTTCCACTTATTTTTATTTTTGATTTATTTTTTATTTATTTTGTCAATTTAAAAAAAAAATAGGCATCGTGCTGTGCTGTTTGTGTTTGCTTGAGTGCATTCGCGCGCTCTCGCTTTCTCCACTTTACAATTTTTTTGGTATTATTTATCTATTCTTGATAGTTTATCTTATTTTTTATTTGTTTATTTAAATCAAGTCGACCAGTTGCCTGCCCTTCCTTCCATTATCCGTCACCGAGACAAACTGAACAAAGTTCTGAGTTCGACCTTGTAAAGATAAGGATTCAGGTCTGTCTGCTGTTTACCTTTGCTCCTGCGCGCACTGCCATTCTCTCCACATTTGTGTTTCTTTGTTTGTCTATCTAATCTTTTGGGTTTTTATTTCTAATGAGGTCGACCAGTTGTCTATTTATTATTTTTTTTACTACGCATCAAGCTGCGCTGCTTGTCTTTGCTCCTGTGTGCTCGCGCACTCTCGCCTTTTCCACTTATTTTTATTTTTGATTTATTTTTGATTTATTTTGTCAATTTTAAAAAAAAATACGCATCGTGCTGTGCTGTTTGTGTTTGCTTGAGTGCATTCGCGCGCTCTCGCTTTCTCCACTTTACAATTTTTTTGTTATTATTTATCTATTCCTGAGAGTTTATCTTATTTTTTTTGTTTATTTAAATGAAGTCGACCAGTTGCCTGCCCTTCCTTCCATTATCCGTCACCGAGACAAACTGAACAAAGTTCTGAGGTCGACCTTGTAAAGATAAGGATTCAGGTCTGTCTGCTGTTTACCTGTGCTCCTGCCCGCACTGCCCTTCTCTCCACATTTATGTGTTTGTTTGTTTGTCTTTCTAATCTTTTGGGTTTTTATTTCTAATGAGGTCGACCTGTTGTCTTTTTATTATTTTTTTTAGTACGCATCAAGCTGCGCTGCTTGTCTTTGCTCCTGTGTGCTCGTGCACTCTCGCCTTTTCCACTTATTTTTATTTTTGATTTATTTTGTCAATTTAAAAAAAATACGCATCGTGCTGTGCTGTTTGTGTTTGCTTGAGTGCATTCGCGCGCTCTCGCTTTCTCCACTTTACAATTTTTTGTTATTATTTATCTATTCCTGAGAGTTTATCTTATTTTTTATTTGTTTATTTTAATGAACTCGACCAGTTGCCTGCTCTTCCTTCCATTATCCGTCACCGAGACAAACTGAACAAAGTTCTGAGGTCGACCTTTTAAAGATAAGGATTCAGGTCTGTCTGCTGTTTTCCTTTGCTCCTGCGCGCACTGCCCTTCTCTCCACATTTATGTGTTTGTTTGTTTGTCTATCTAATCTTTTGGGTTTGTATTTCTAATGAGGTCGACCAGTTGTCTATTTATTATTTTTTTTACTACGCATCAAGCTGCGCTGCTTGTCTTTGCTCCTGTGTGCTCGCGCACTCTCGCCTTTTCCACTTATTTTTATTTTTGATTTATTTTTTATTTATTTTGTCAATTTAAAAAAAAATACGCATCGTGCTGTGCTGTTTGTGTTTCTTGAGTGCATTCGCGCGCTCTCGCTTTCTCCACTTTACAATTTTTTGTTATTATTTATCTATTCCTGAGAGTTTATCTTATTTTTTATTTGTTTATTTAAATGAAGTCGACCAGTTGCCTGCCCTTCCTTCCATTATCCGTCACTGAGACAAACTGAACAAAGTTCTGAGGTCGACCTTGTAAAGATAAGGATTCAGGTCTGTCTGCTGTTTACCTTTGCTCCTGCGCGCACTGCCCTTCTCTCCACATTTATGTGTGTGTTTGTTTGTCTATCTAATCTTTTGGGTTTTTATTTCTAATGAGGTCGACCAGTTGTCTATTTATTATTTTTTTTACTACGAATCAAGCTGCGCTGCTTGTCTTTGCTCATGTGTGCTCGCGCACTCTCGCCTTTTCCACTTATTTTTATTTTTGATTTATTTTTGATTTATTTTGTCAATTTAAAAAAAATACGCATCCTGCTGTGCTGTTTGTGTTTGCTTGAGTGCATTCGCGCGCTCTCGCTTTCTCCACTTTACAATTTTTTTGTTATTATTTATCTATTCCTGAGAGTTTATCTTATTTTTTATTTGTTTATTTAAATGAAGTCGACCAGTTGCCTGCCCTTCCTTCCATTATCCGTCACCGAGACAAACTGAACAAAGTTCTGAGGTCGACCTTGTAAAGATAAGGATTCAGGTCTGTCTGCTGTTTACCTTTGCTCCTGCGCGCACTGCCCTTCTCTCCACATTTATGTGTTTGTTTGTTTGTCTATCTAATCTTTTGGGTTTTTATTTCTAATGAGGTCGACCAGTTGTCTATTTATTATTTTTTTTACTACGCATCAAGCTGCGCTGCTTGTCTTTGCTCCTGTGTGCTCGCGCACTCTCGCCTTTTCCACTTATTTTTATTTTTGATTTATTTTTGATTTATTTTGTCAATTTAAAAAAAATACGCATCGTGCTGTGCTGTTTGTGTTTGCTTGAGTGCATTCGCGCGATCTCGCTTTCTCCACTTTACAATATTTTGTTATTATTTATCTATTCCTGAGAGTTTATCTTATTTTTTATTTGTTTATTTAAATGAAGTCGACCAGTTGCCTGCCCTTCCTTCCATTATCCGTCACCGAGACAAACTGAACAAAGTTCTGAGGTCGACCTTGTAAAGATAAGGATTCAGGTCTGTCTGCTGTTTACCTTTGCTCCTGCGCGCACTGCCCTTCTCTCCACATTTATGTGTTTGTTTGTTTGTCTATCTAATCTTTTGGGTTTTTATTTCTAATGAGGTCGACCAGTTGTCTATATATTATTTTTTTTACTACGCATCAAGCTGCGCTGCTTGTCGTTGCTCCTGTGTGCTCGCGCACTCTCGCCTTTTCCACTTATTTTTATTTTTGATTTATTTTTGATTTATTTTGTCAATTTAAAAAAAATACGCATCGTGCTGTGCTGTTTGTGTTTGCTTCAGTGCATTCGCGCGCTCTCGCTTTCTCCACTTTACAATTTTTTGTTATTTTTTATCTATACCTGAGAGTTTATCTTATTTTTTATTTGTTTATTTAAATGAAGTCGACCAGTTGCCTGCCCTTCCTTCCATTATCCGTCACCGAGACAAACTGAACAAAGTTCTGAGGTCGACCTTGTAAAGATAAGGATTCAGGTCTGTCTGCTGTTTACCTTTGCTCCTGCGCACCCTGCCCTTCTCTCCACATTTATGTGTTTGTTTGTCTATCTAATCTTTTGGGTTTTTATTTCCAATGAGGTCGACCAGTTGTCTATTTATTATTTTTTTTACTACGCATCAAGCTGCGCTGCTTGTCTTTGCTCCTGTGTGCTCGCGCACTCTCGCCTTTTCCACTCATTTTTATTTTTGATTTATTTTTGATTTATTTTGTCAATTTAAAAAAAAATACGCATCGTGCTGTGCTGTTTGTGTTTGCTTGAGTGCATTCGCGCGCTCTCGCTTTCTCCACTTTACAATATTTTGTTATTATTTATCTATTCCTGAGAGTTTATCTTATTTTTTATTTGTTTATTTAAATGAAGTCGACCAGTTGCCTGCCCTACCTTCCATTATGCGTCACCGAGACAAACTGAACAAAGTTCTGAGGTCGACCTTTTAAAGATAAGGATTCAGGTCTGTCTGCTGTTTACCTTTGCTCCTGCGCGCACTGCCCTTCTCTCCACATTTATGTGTTTGTTTGTTTGTCTATCTAATCTTTTGGGTTTTTATTTCTAATGAGGTCGACCAGTTGTCTATTTATTATTTTTTTTACTACGCATCAAGCTGCGCTGCTTGTCTTTGCTCCTGTGTGCTCGCGCACTCTCGCCTTTTCCACTTATTTTTATTTTTGATTTATTTTTTATTTATTTTGTCAATTTAAAAAAAAAATAGGCATCGTGCTGTGCTGTTTGTGTTTGCTTGAGTGCATTCGCGCGCTCTCGCTTTCTCCACTTTACAATTTTTTTGGTATTATTTATCTATTCTTGATAGTTTATCTTATTTTTTATTTGTTTATTTAAATCAAGTCGACCAGTTGCCTGCCCTTCCTTCCATTATCCGTCACCGAGACAAACTGAACAAAGTTCTGAGTTCGACCTTGTAAAGATAAGGATTCAGGTCTGTCTGCTGTTTACCTTTGCTCCTGCGCGCACTGCCATTCTCTCCACATTTGTGTTTCTTTGTTTGTCTATCTAATCTTTTGGGTTTTTATTTCTAATGAGGTCGACCAGTTGTCTATTTATTATTTTTTTTACTACGCATCAAGCTGCGCTGCTTGTCTTTGCTCCTGTGTGCTCGCGCACTCTCGCCTTTTCCACTTATTTTTATTTTTGATTTATTTTTGATTTATTTTGTCAATTTTAAAAAAAAATACGCATCGTGCTGTGCTGTTTGTGTTTGCTTGAGTGCATTCGCGCGCTCTCGCTTTCTCCACTTTACAATTTTTTTGTTATTATTTATCTATTCCTGAGAGTTTATCTTATTTTTTTTGTTTATTTAAATGAAGTCGACCAGTTGCCTGCCCTTCCTTCCATTATCCGTCACCGAGACAAACTGAACAAAGTTCTGAGGTCGACCTTGTAAAGATAAGGATTCAGGTCTGTCTGCTGTTTACCTGTGCTCCTGCCCGCACTGCCCTTCTCTCCACATTTATGTGTTTGTTTGTTTGTCTTTCTAATCTTTTGGGTTTTTATTTCTAATGAGGTCGACCTGTTGTCTTTTTATTATTTTTTTTAGTACGCATCAAGCTGCGCTGCTTGTCTTTGCTCCTGTGTGCTCGTGCACTCTCGCCTTTTCCACTTATTTTTATTTTTGATTTATTTTGTCAATTTAAAAAAAATACGCATCGTGCTGTGCTGTTTGTGTTTGCTTGAGTGCATTCGCGCGCTCTCGCTTTCTCCACTTTACAATTTTTTGTTATTATTTATCTATTCCTGAGAGTTTATCTTATTTTTTATTTGTTTATTTTAATGAACTCGACCAGTTGCCTGCTCTTCCTTCCATTATCCGTCACCGAGACAAACTGAACAAAGTTCTGAGGTCGACCTTTTAAAGATAAGGATTCAGGTCTGTCTGCTGTTTTCCTTTGCTCCTGCGCGCACTGCCCTTCTCTCCACATTTATGTGTTTGTTTGTTTGTCTATCTAATCTTTTGGGTTTGTATTTCTAATGAGGTCGACCAGTTGTCTATTTATTATTTTTTTTACTACGCATCAAGCTGCGCTGCTTGTCTTTGCTCCTGTGTGCTCGCGCACTCTCGCCTTTTCCACTTATTTTTATTTTTGATTTATTTTTTATTTATTTTGTCAATTTAAAAAAAAATACGCATCGTGCTGTGCTGTTTGTGTTTCTTGAGTGCATTCGCGCGCTCTCGCTTTCTCCACTTTACAATTTTTTGTTATTATTTATCTATTCCTGAGAGTTTATCTTATTTTTTATTTGTTTATTTAAATGAAGTCGACCAGTTGCCTGCCCTTCCTTCCATTATCCGTCACTGAGACAAACTGAACAAAGTTCTGAGGTCGACCTTGTAAAGATAAGGATTCAGGTCTGTCTGCTGTTTACCTTTGCTCCTGCGCGCACTGCCCTTCTCTCCACATTTATGTGTGTGTTTGTTTGTCTATCTAATCTTTTGGGTTTTTATTTCTAATGAGGTCGACCAGTTGTCTATTTATTATTTTTTTTACTACGAATCAAGCTGCGCTGCTTGTCTTTGCTCATGTGTGCTCGCGCACTCTCGCCTTTTCCACTTATTTTTATTTTTGATTTATTTTTGATTTATTTTGTCAATTTAAAAAAAAATACGCATCGTGCTGTGCTGTTTGTGTTTGCTTGAGTGCATTCGCGCGCTCTCGCTTTCTCCACTTTACAATTTTTTTGTTATTATTTATCTATTCCTGAGAGTTTATCTTATTTTTTATTTGTTTATTTAAATGAAGTCGACCAGTTGCCTGCCCTTCCTTCCATTATCCGTCACCGAGACAAACTGAACAAAGTTCTGAGGTCGACCTTGTAAAGATAAGGATTCAGGTCTGTCTGCTGTTTACCTTTGCTCCTGCGCGCACTGCCCTTCTCTCCAAATTTATGTGTTTGTTTGTTTGTCTATCTAATCTTTTGGGTTTTTATTTCTAATGAGGTCGACCAGTTGTCTATTTATTATTTTTTTTACTACGAATCAAGCTGCGCTGCTTGTCTTTGCTCATGTGTGCTCGCGCACTCTCGCCTTTTCCACTTATTTTTATTTTTGATTTATTTTTGATTTATTTTGTCAATTTAAAAAAAAATACGCATCGTGCTGTGCTGTTTGTGTTTGCTTGAGTGCATTCGCGCGCTCTCGCTTTCTCCACTTTACAATTTTTTTGTTATTATTTATCTTTTCCTGAGAGTTTATCTTATTTTTTATTTGTTTATTTTAATGAACTCGACCAGTTGCCAGCCCTTCCTTCCATTATCCGTCACCGAGACAAACTGAACAAAGTTCTGAGGTCGACCTTTTAAAGATAAGGATTCAGGTCTGTCTGCTGTTTTCCTTTGCTCCTGCGCGCACTGCCCTTCTCTCCACATTTATGTGTTTGTTTGTTTGTCTATCTAATCTTTTGGGTTTTTATTTCTAATGAGGTCGACCAGTTGTCTATTTATTATTTTTTTTACTACGCATCAAGCTGCGCTGCTTGTCTTTGCTCCTGTGTGCTCGCGCACTCTCGCCTTTTCCACTTATTTTTATTTTTGATTCATTTTTGAATTACTTTGTCAATTTTTAAAAAAAATACGAATCGTGCTGTGCTGTTTGTGTTTGCTTGAGTGCATTCGCGCGCTCTCGCTTTCTCCACTTTACAATATTTTTGTTATTATTTATCTATTCCTGAGAGTTTATCTTATTTTTTATTTGTTTATTTAAATGAAATCGACCAGTTGCCTGCCCTTCCTTCCATTATCTGTCACCGAGACAAACTGAACAAAGTTCTGAGGTCGACCTTGTAAAGATAAGGATTCAGGTCTGTCTGCTGTTTACCTTTGCTCCTGCGCGCACTGCCCTTCTCTCCACATTTATGTGTTTGTTTGTTTGTCTATCTAATCTTTTGGGTTTTTATTTCTAATGAGGTCGACCAGTTGTCTATTTATTATTTTTTTTACTACGCATCAAGCTGCGCTGCTTGTCTTTGCTCCTGTGTGCTCGCGCACTCTCGCCTTTTCCACATATTTTTATTTTTGATTTATTTTTGATTTATTTTTCAATTTTTTAAAAAAAAATACGCATCGTGCTGTGCTGTTTGTGTTTGCTTGAGTGCATTCGCGCGCTCTCGCTTTCTCCACTTTACAATTTTTTTGTTATTATTTATCTATTCCTGAGAGTTTATCTTATTTTTTATTTGTTTATTTAAATGAAGTCGACCAGTTGCCTGCCCTTCCTTCCATTATCCGTCACTGAGACAAACTGAACAAAGTTCTGAGGTCGACCTTGTAAAGATAAGGATTCAGGTCTGTCTGCTGTTTACCTTTGCTCCTGCGCGCACTGCCCTTCTCTCCACATTTATGTGTTTGTTTGTTTGTCTATCTAATCTTTTGGGTTTTTATTTCTAATGAGGTCGACCAGTTGTCTATTTATTATTTTTTTTACTACGCATCAAGCTGCGCTGCTTGTCTTTGCTCCTGTGTGCTCGCGCACTCTCGCCTTTTCCACTTATTTTTATTTTTGATTTATTTTTTGATTTATTTTGTCAATTTAAAAAAAAATACGCATCCTGCTGTGCTGTTTGTGTTTGCTTGAGTGCATTCGCGCGCTCTCGCTTTCTCCACTTTACAATTTTTTTGTTATTATTTATCTATTCCTGAGAGTTTATCTTATTTTTTATTTGTTTATTTAAATGAAGTCGACCAGTTGCCTGCCCTTCCTTCCATTATCCGTCACCGAGACAAACTGAACAAAGTTCTGAGGTCGACCTTGTAAAGATAAGGATTCAGGTCTGTCTGCTGTTTACCTTTGCTCCTGCGCGCACTGCCCTTCTCTCCACATTTATGTGTTTGTTTGTTTGTCTATCTAATCTTTTGGGTTTTTATTTCTAATGAGGTCGACCAGTTGTCTATTTATTATTTTTTTTACTACACATCAAGCTGCGCTGCTTGTCTTTGCTCCTGTGTGCTCGCGCACTCTCGCCTTTTCCACTTATTTTTATTTTTGATTTATTTTGTCAATTTAAAAAAAATACGCATCGTGCTGTGCTGTTTGTGTTTGCTTGAGTGCATTCGCGCGCTCTCGCTTTCTCCACTATACAATATTTTATTATTATTTATCTATTCCTGAGAGTTTATCTTATTTTTTATTTGTTTATTTAAATGAAGTCGACCAGTTGCCTGCCCTTCCTTCCATTATCCGTCACCGAGACAAACTGAACAAAGTTCTGAGGTCGACTTTGTAAAGATAAGGATTCAGGTCTGTCTGCTGTTTACCTTTGCTCCTGCGCGCACTGCCCTTCTCTCCACATTTATGTGTTTGTTTGTTTGTCTATCTAATCTTTTGGGTTTTTATTTCTAATGAGGTCGACCAGTTGCCTATTTATTATTTTTTTTACTACGCATCAAGCTGCGCTGCTTGTCGTTGCTCCTGTGTGCTCGCGCACTCTCGCCTTTTCCACTTATTTTTATTTTTGATTTATTTTTGATTTATTTTGTCAATTTAAAAAAAAATACGCATCGTGCTGTGCTGTTTGTGTTTGCTTGAGTGCATTCGCGCGCTCTCGCTTTCTCCACTTTACAATTTTTTGTTATTATTTATCTATTCCTGAGAGTTTATCTTATTTTTTATTTGTTTATTTAAATGAAGTCGACCAGTTGCCTGCCCTTCCTTCCATTATCCGTCACCGAGACAAACTGAACAAAGTTCTGAGGTCGACCTTGTAAAGATAAGGATTCAGGTCTGTCTGCTGTTTACCTTTGCTCCTGCGCACCCTGCCCTTCTCTCCACATTTATGTGTTTGTTTGTCTATCTAATCTTTTGGGTTTTTATTTCCAATGAGGTCGACCAGTTGTCTATTTATTATTTTTTTTACTACGCATCAAGCTGCGCTGCTTGTCTTTGCTCCTGTGTGCTCGCGCACTCTCGCCTTTTCCACTTATTTTTATTTTTGATTTATTTTTGATTTATTTTGTCAATTTTAAAAAAAATACGCATCGTGCTGTGCTGTTTGTGTTTGCTTGAGTGCATTCGCGCGCTCTCGCTTTCTCCACTTTACAATATTTTGTTATTATTTATCTATTCCTGAGAGTTTATCTTATTTTTTATTTGTTTATTTAAATGAAGTCGACCAGTTGCCTGCCCTTCCTTCCATTATCCGTCACCGAGACAAACTGAACAAAGTTCTGAGGTCGACCTTGTAAAGATAAGGATTCAGGTCTGTCTGCTGTTTACCTGTGCTCCTGCCCGCACTGCCCTTCTCTCCACATTTATGTGTTTGTTTGTTTGTCTTTCTAATCTTTTGGGTTTTTATTTCTAATGAGGTCGACCAGTTGTCTTTTTATTATTTTTTTAGTACGCATCAAGCTGCGCTGCTTGTCTTTGCTCCTGTGTGCTCGTGCACTCTCGCCTTTTCCACTTATTTTTATTTTTGATTTATTTTGTCAATTTAAAAAAAAATACGCATCGTGCTGTGCTGTTTGTGTTTGCTTGAGTGCATTCGCGCGCTCTCGCTTTCTCCACTTTACAATTTTTTTGTTATTATTTATCTATTCCTGAGAGTTTATCTTATTTTTTATTTGTTTATTTAAATGAAGTCGACCAGTTGCCTGCCCTTCCTTCCATTATCCGTCACCGAGACAAACTGAACAAAGTTCTGAGGTCGACCTTGTAAAGATAAGGATTCAGGTCTGTCTGCTGTTTACCTTTGCTCCTGCGCACCCTGCCCTTCTCTCCACATTTATGTGTTTGTTTGTCTATCTAATCTTTTGGGTTTTTATTTCCAATGAGGTCGACCAGTTGTCTATTTATTATTTTTTTTACTACGAATCAAGCTGCGCTGCTTGTCTTTGCTCATGTGTGCTCGCGCACTCTCGCCTTTTCCACTTATTTTTATTTTTGATTTATTTTTGATTTATTTTGTCAATTTAAAAAAAAATACGCATCGTGCTGTGCTGTTTGTGTTTGCTTGAGTGCATTCGCGCGCTCTCGCTTTCTCCACTTTACAATTTTTTTGTTATTATTTATCTATTCCTGAGAGTTTATCTTATTTTTTATTTGTTTATTTAAATGAAGTCGACCAGTTGCCTGCCCTTCCTTCCATTATCCGTCACCGAGACAAACTGAACAAAATTCTGAGGTCGACCTTGTAAAAATAAGGATTCACGTCTGTCTGCTGTTTTCCTTTGCTCCTGCGCGCACTGCCCTTCTCTCCACATTTATGTGTTTGTTTGTTTGTCTATCTAATCTTTTGGGTTTTTATTTCTAATGAGGTCGACCAGTTGTCTATTTATTATTTTTTTTACTACGCATCAAGCTGCGCTGCTTGTCTTTGCTCCTGTGTGCTCGCGCACTCTCGCCTTTTCCACTTATTTTTATTTTTGATTTATTTTTTATTTATTTTGTCAATTTAAAAAAAAATACGCATCGTGCTGTGCTGTTTGTGTTTGCTTGAGTGCATTCGCGTGCTCTCGCTTTCTCCACTTTACAATTTTTTTGTTATTATTTATCTTTTCCTGAGAGTTTATCTTATTTTTTATTTGTTTATTTTAATGAACTCGACCAGTTGCCTGCCCTTCCTTCCATTATCCGTCACCGAGACAAACTGAACAAAGTTCTGAGGTCGACCTTTTAAAGATAAGGATTCAGGTCTGTCTGCTGTTTACCTTTGCTCCTGCGCGCACTGCCCTTCTCTCCACATTTATGTGTTTGTTTGTTTGTCTATCTAATCTTTTGGGTTTTTATTTCTAATGAGGTCGACCAGTTGTCTATTTATTATTTTTTTTACTACGCATCAAGCTGCGCTGCTTGTCTTTGCTCCTGTGTGCTCGCGCACTCTCGCCTTTTCCACTTATTTTTATTTTTGATTCATTTTTGATTTACTTTGTCAATTTTAAAAAAAACACGCATCGTGCTGTGCTGTATGTGTTTTCTTGAGTGCATTCGCGCGCTCTCGCTTTCTCCACTTTACAATATTTTTGTTATTATTTATCTATTCCTGAGAGTTTATCTTATTTTTTATTTGTTCATTTAAATGAAGTCGACCAGTTGCCTGCCCTTCCTTCCATTATCCGTCACCGAGACAAACTGAACAAAGTTCTGAGGTCGACCTTGTAAAGATAAGGATTCAGGTCTGTCTGCTGTTTACCTTTGCTCCTGCGCGCACTGCCCTTCTCTCCACATTTATGTGTTTCTTTGTTTGTCTATCTAATCTTTTGGGTTTTTATTTCTAATGAGGTCGACCAGTTGTCTATTTATTATTTTTTTTACTACGCATCAAGCTGCGCTGCTTGTCTTTGCTCCTGTGTGCTCGCGCACTCTCGCCTTTTCCACTTATTTTTATTTTTGATTTATTTTGATTTATTTTTTCAATTTTTTAAAAAAATACGCATCGTGCTGTGCTGTTTGTGTTTGCTTGAGTGCATTCGCGCGCTCTCGCTTTCTCCACTTTACAATTTTTTTGTTATTATTTATCTATTCCTGAGAGTTTATCTTATTTTTTATTTGTTTATTTAAATGAAGTCGACCAGTTGCCTGCCCTTCCTTCCATTATCCGTCACCGAGACAAACTGAACAAAGTTCTGAGGTCGACCTTGTAAAGATAAGGATTCAGGTCTGTCTGCTGTTTACCTTTGCTCCTGCGCGCACTGCCCTTCTCTCCACATTTATGTGTTTGTTTGTTTGTCTATCTAATCTTTTGGGTTTTTATTTCTAATGAGGTCGACCAGTTGTCTATTTATTATTTTTTTTACTACGCATCAAGCTGCGCTGCTTGTCTTTGCTCCTGTGTGCTCGCGCACTCTCGCCTTTTCCACTTATTTTTATTTTTGATTTATTTTTGATTTATTTTGTCAATTTAAAAAAAAATAGGCATCGTGCTGTGCTGTTTGTGTTTGCTTGAGTGCATTCGCGCGCTCTCGCTTTCTCCACTTTACAATTTTTTGTTATTATTTATCTATTCCTGAGAGTTTATCTTATTTTTATTTGTTTATTTAAATGAAGTCGACCAGTTGCCTGCCCTTCCTTCCATTATCCGTCACCGAGACAAACTGAACAAAGTTCTGAGGTCGACCTTGTAAAGATAAGGATTCAGGTCTGTCTGCTGTTTACCTTTGCTCCTGCGCGCACTGCCCTTCTCTCCACATTTATGTGTTTGTTTGTTTGTCTATCTAATCTTTTGGGTTTTTATTTCTAATGAGGTCGACCAGTTGTCTATTTATTATTTTTTTGACTACGCATCAAGCTGCGCTGCTTGTCTTTGCTCCTGTGTGCTCGCGCACTCTCGCCTTTTCCACTTATTTTTATTTTTGATTCATTTTTGATACTTTGTCAATTTTTAAAAAAAATACGCATCGTGCTGTGCTGTTTGTGTTTTCTTGAGTGCATTCGCGCGCTCTCGCTTTCTCCACTTTACAATATTTTTGTTATTATTTATCTATTCCTGAGAGTTTATCTTATTTTTTATTTGTTTATTTAAATGAAGTCGACCAGTTGCCTGCCCTTCCTTCCATTATCCGTCACCGAGACAAACTGAACAAAGTTCTGAGGTCGACCTTGTAAAGATAAGGATTCAGGTCTGTCTGCTGTTTACCTTTGCTCCTGCGCGCACTGCCCTTCTCTCCACATTTATGTGTTTGTTTGTTTGTCTATCTAATCTTTTGGGTTTTTATTTCTAATGAGGTCGACCAGTTGTCTATTTATTATTTTTTTTACTACGCATCAAGCTGCGCTGCTTGTCTTTGCTCCTGTGTGCTCGCGCACTCTCGCCTTTTCCACTTATTTTTATTTTTGATTTATTTTTGATTTATTTTTTCAATTTTTTAAAAAAAATACGCATCGTGCTGTGCTGTTTGTGTTTGCTTGAGTGCATTCGCGCGCTCTCGCTTTCTCCACTTTACAATTTTTTTGTTATTATTTATCTATTCCTGAGAGTTTATCTTATTTTTTATTTGTTTATTTAAATGAAGTCGACCAGTTGCCTGCCCTTCCTTCCATTATCCGTCACTGAGACAAACTGAACAAAGTTCTGAGGTCGACCTTGTAAAGATAAGGATTCAGGTCTGTCTGCTGTTTACCTTTGCTCCTGCGCGCACTGCCCTTCTCTCCACATTTATGTGTTTGTTTGTTTGTCTATCTAATCTTTTGGGTTTTTATTTCTAATGAGGTCGACCAGTTGTCTATTTATTATTTTTTTTACTACGCATCAAGCTGCGCTGCTTGTCTTTGCTCCTGTGTGCTCGCGCACTCTCGCCTTTTCCACTTATTTTTATTTTTGATTTATTTTTGATTTATTTTGTCAATTTAAAAAAAAATACGCATCCTGCTGTGCTGTTTGTGTTTGCTTGAGTGCATTCGCGTGCTCTCGCTTTCTCCACTTTACAATTTTTTTGTTATTATTTATCTATTCCTGAGAGTTTATCTTATTTTTTATTTGTTTATTTAAATGAAGTTGACCAGTTGCCTGCCCTTCCTTCCATTATCCGTCACCGAGACAAACTGAACAAAGTTCTGAGGTCGACCTTGTAAAGATAAGGATTCAGGTCTGTCTGCTGTTTACCTTTGCTCCTGCGCGCACTGCCCTTCTCTCCACATTTATGTGTTTGTTTGTTTGTCTATCTAATCTTTTGGGTTTTTATTTCTAATGAGGTCGACCAGTTGTCTATTTATTATTTTTTTTACTACGCATCAAGCTGCGCTGCTTGTCTTTGCTCCTGTGTGCTCGCGCACTCTCGCCTTTTCCACTTATTTTTATTTTTGATTTATTTTTGATTTATTTTGTCAATTTAAAAAAAATACGCATCGTGCTGTGCTGTTTGTGTTTGCTTGAGTGCATTCGCGCGCTCTCGCTTTCTCCACTTTACAATATTTTGTTATTATTTATCTATTCCTGAGAGTTTATCTTATTTTTTATTTGTTTATTTAAATGAAGTCGACCAGTTGCCTGCTCTTCCTTCCATTTTCCGTCACCGAGACAAACTGAACAAAGTCCTGAGGTCGACCTTGTAAAGATAAGGATTCAGGTCTGTCTGCGGTTTACCTTTGCTCCTGCGCGCACTGCCCTTCTCTCCACATTTATGTGTTTGTTTGTTTGTCTATCTAATCTTTTGGGTTTTTATTTCTAATGAGGTCGACCAGTTGTCTATTTATTATTTTTTTTACTACGCATCAAGCTGCGCTGCTTGTCGTTGCTCCTGTGTGCTCGCGCACTCTCGCCTTTTCCACTTATTTTTATTTTTGATTTATTTTTGATTTATTTTGTCAATTTAAAAAAAAATACGCATCGTGCTGTGCTGTTTGTGTTTGCTTGAGTGCATTCGCGCGCTCTCGCTTTCTCCACTTTACAATTTTTTGTTATTATTTATCTATTCCTGAGATTTTATCTTATTTTTTATTTGTTTATTTAAATGAAGTCGACCAGTTGCCTGCTCTTCCTTCCATTATCCGTCACCGAGACAAACTGAACAAAGTTCTGAGGTCGACCTTGTAAAGATAAGGATTCAGGTCTGTCTGCTGTTTACCTTTGCTCCTGCGCACCCTGCCCTTCTCTCCACATTTATGTGTTTGTTTGTCTATCTAATCTTTTGGGTTTTTATTTCCAATGAGGTCGACCAGTTGTCTATTTATTATTTTTTTTACTACGCATCAAGCTGCGCTGCTTGTCTTTGCTCCTGTGTGCTCGCGCACTCTCGCCTTTTCCACTTATTTTTATTTTTGATTTATTTTTGATTTATTTTGTCAATTTAAAAAAAAATACGCATCGTGCTGTGCTGTTTGTGTTTGCTTGAGTGCATTCGCGCGCTCTCGCTTTCTCCACTTTACAATATTTTGTTATTATTTATCTATTCCTGAGAGTTTATCTTATTTTTTATTTGTTTATTTAAATGAAGTCGACCAGTTGCCTGCCCTTCCTTCCATTATCCGTCACCGAGACAAACTGAACAAAGTTCTGAGGTCGATCTTGTAAAGATAAGGATTCAGGTCTCTCTGCTGTTTACCTTTGCTCCTGCGCGCACTGCCCTTCTCTCCACATTATGTGTTTCTTTGTTTGTCTATCTAATCTTTTGGGTTTTTATTTCTAATGAGGTCGACCAGTTGTCTATTTATTATTTTTTTTACTACGCATCAAGCTGCGCTGCTTGTCTTTGCTCCTGTGTGCTCGCGCACTCTCGCCTTTTCCACTTATTTTTATTTTTGATTTATTTTTGATTTATTTTGTCAATTTTAAAAAAAAATACGCATCGTGCTGTGCTGTTTGTGTTTGCTTGAGTGCATTCGCGCGCTCTCGCTTTCTCCACTTTACAATTTTTTTGTTATTATTTATCTATTCCTGAGAGTTTATCTTATTTTTTTTGTTTATTTAAATGAAGTCGACCAGTTGCCTGCCCTTCCTTCCATTATCCGTCACCGAGACAAACTGAACAAAGTTCTGAGGTCGACCTTGTAAAGATAAGGATTCAGGTCTGTCTGCTGTTTACCTTTGCTCCTGCGCGCACTGCCCTTCTCTCCACATTTATGTGTTTGTTTGTTTGTCTATCTAATCTTTTGGGTTTTTATTTCTAATGAGGTCGACCAGTTGTCTATTTATTATTTTTTTTACTACGCATCAAGCTGCCCTGCTTGTCGTTGCTCCTGTGTGCTCGCGCACTCTCGCCTTTTCCACTTATTTTTATTTTTGATTTATTTTTGATTTATTTTGTCAATTTAAAAAAAAATACGCATCGTGCTGTGCTGTTTGTGTTTGCTTGAGTGCATTCGCGCGCTCTCGCTTTCTCCACTTTACAATTTTTTGTTATTATTTATCTATTCCTGAGAGTTTATCTTATTTTTTATTTGTTTATTTAAATGAAGTCGACCAGTTGCCTGCCCTTCCTTCCATTATCCGTCACCGAGACAAACTGAACAAAGTTCTGAGGTCGACCTTGTAAAGATAAGGATTCAGGTCTGTCTGCTGTTTACCTTTGCTCCTGCGCACCCTGCCCTCTCTCCACATTTATGTTTGTTTGTCTATCTAATCTTTTGGGTTTTTATTTCCAATGAGGTCGACCAGTTGTCTATTTATTATTTTTTTTACTACGCATCAAGCTGCGCTGCTTGTCTTTGCTCCTGTGTGCTCGCGCACTCTCGCCTTTTCCACTTATTTTTATTTTTGATTTATTTTTGATTTATTTTGTCAATTAAAAAAAATACGCATCTTGCTGTGCTGTTTGTGTTTGCTTGAGTGCATTCGCGCGCTCTCGCTTTCTCCACTTTACAATATTTTGTTATTATTTATCTATTCCTGAGAGTTTATCTTATTTTTTATTTGTTTATTTAAATGAATTCGACCAGTTGCCTGCCCTTCCTTCCATTATCCGTCACCGAGACAAACTGAACAAAGTTCTGAGGTCGACCTTGTAAAGATAAGGATTCAGGTCTGTCTGCTGTTTACCTTTGCTCCTGCGCGCACTGCCCTTCTCTCCACATTTATGTGTTTGTTTGTTTGTCTATCTAATCTTTTGGGTTTTTATTTCTAATGAGGTCGACCAGTTGTCTATTTATTATTTTTTTTACTACGCATCAAGCTGCGCTGCTTGTCTTTGCTCCTGTGTGCTCGCGCACTCTCGCCTTTTCCACTTATTTTTATTTTTGATTTATTTTTTATTTATTTTGTCAATTTAAAAAAAAATAGGCATCGTGCTGTGCTGTTTGTGTTTGCTTGAGTGCATTCGCGCGCTCTCGCTTTCTCCACTTTACAATTTTTTTGTTATTATTTATCTATTCTTGATAGTTTATCTTATTTTTTATTTGTTTATTTAAATGAAGTCGACCAGATGCCTGCCCTTCCTTCCATTATCCGTCACCGAGACAAACTGAACAAAGTTCTGAGTTCGACCTTGTAAAGATAAGGATTAAGGTCTGTATGCTGTTTACCTTTGCTCCTGCGCGCACTGCCATTCTCTCCACATTTGTGTTTCTTTGTTTGTCTATCTAATATTTTGGGTTTTTATTTCTAATGAGGTCGACCAGTTGTCTATTTATTATTTTTTTTACTACGCATCAAGCTGCGCTGCTTGTCTTTGCTCCTGTGTGCTCGCGCACTCTCGCCTTTTCCACTTATTTTTTTTTTGATTCATTTTTGATTTATTTTGTCAATTTTAAAAAAAAATACGCATCGTGCTGTGCTGTTTGTGTTTGCTTGAGTGCATTCGCGCGCTCTCGCTTTCTCCACTTTACAATTTTTTTGTTATTATTTATCTATTCCTGAGAGTTTATCTTATTTTTTTTGTTTATTTAAATGAAGTCGACCAGTTGCCTGCCCTTCCTTCCATTATCCGTCACCGAGACAAACTGAACAAAGTTCTGAGGTCGACCTTGTAAAGATAAGGATTCAGGTCTGTCTGCTGTTTACCTTTGCTCCTGCGCGCACTGCCCTTCTCTCCACATTTATGTGTTTGTTTGTTTGTCTATCTAATCTTTTGGGTTTTTATTTCTAATGAGGTCGACCAGTTGTCTATTTATTATTTTTTTTACTACGCATCAAGCTGCCCTGCTTGTCGTTGCTCCTGTGTGCTCGCGCACTCTCGCCTTTTCCACTTATTTTTATTTTTGATTTATTTTTGATTTATTTTGTCAATTTAAAAAAAATACGCATCGTGCTGTGCTGTTTGTGTTTGCTTGAGTGCATTCGCGCGCTCTCGCTTTCTCCACTTTACAATTTTTTGTTATTATTTATCTATTCCTGAGAGTTTATCTTATTTTTTATTTGTTTATTTAAATGAAGTCGACCAGTTGCCTGCCCTTCCTTCCATTATCCGTCACCGAGACAAACTGAACAAAGTTCTGAGGTCGACCTTGTAAAGATAAGGATTCAGGTCTGTCTGCTGTTTACCTTTGCTCCTGCGCACCCTGCCCCTCTCTCCACATTTATGTGTTTGTTTGTCTATCTAATCTTTTGGGTTTTTATTTCCAATGAGGTCGACCAGTTGTCTATTTATTATTTTTTTTACTACGCATCAAGCTGCGCTGCTTGTCTTTGCTCCTGTGTGCTCGCGCACTCTCGCCTTTTCCACTTATTTTTATTTTTGATTTATTTTTGATTTATTTTGTCAATTAAAAAAAATACGCATCTTGCTGTGCTGTTTGTGTTTGCTTGAGTGCATTCGCGCGCTCTCGCTTTCTCCACTTTACAATATTTTGTTATTATTTATCTATTCCTGAGAGTTTATCTTATTTTTTATTTGTTTATTTAAATGAATTCGACCAGTTGCCTGCCCTTCCTTCCATTATCCGTCACCGAGACAAACTGAACAAAGTTCTGAGGTCGACCTTGTAAAGATAAGGATTCAGGTCTGTCTGCTGTTTACCTTTGCTCCTGCGCGCACTGCCCTTCTCTCCACATTTATGTGTTTGTTTGTTTGTCTATCTAATCTTTTGGGTTTTTATTTCTAATGAGGTCGACCAGTTGTCTATTTATTATTTTTTTTACTACGCATCAAGCTGCGCTGCTTGTCTTTGCTCCTGTGTGCTCGCGCACTCTCGCCTTTTCCACTTATTTTTATTTTTGATTTATTTTTTATTTATTTTGTCAATTTAAAAAAAATAGGCATCGTGCTGTGCTGTTTGTGTTTGCTTGAGTGCATTCGCGCGCTCTCGCTTTCTCCACTTTACAATTTTTTTGTTATTATTTATCTATTCTTGATAGTTTATCTTATTTTTTATTTGTTTATTTAAATGAAGTCGACCAGTTGCCTGCCCTTCCTTCCATTATCCGTCACCGAGACAAACTGAACAAAGTTCTGAGTTCGACCTTGTAAAGATAAGGATTAAGGTCTGTATGCTGTTTACCTTTGCTCCTGCGCGCACTGCCATTCTCTCCACATTTGTGTTTCTTTGTTTGTCTATCTAATATTTTGGGTTTTTATTTCTAATGAGGTCGACCAGTTGTCTATTTATTATTTTTTTTACTACGCATCAAGCTGCGCTGCTTGTCTTTGCTCCTGTGTGCTCGCGCACTCTCGCCTTTTCCACTTATTTTTTTTTTGATTCATTTTTGATTTATTTTGTCAATTTTAAAAAAAAATACGCATCGTGCTGTGCTGTTTGTGTTTGCTTGAGTGCATTCGCGCGCTCTCGCTTTCTCCACTTTACAATTTTTTTGTTATTATTTATCTATTCCTGAGAGTTTATCTTATTTTTTTTTGTTTATTTAATGAAGTCGACCAGTTGCCTGCCCTTCCTTCCATTATCCGTCACCGAGACAAACTGAACAAAGTTCTGAGGTCGACCTTGTAAAGATAAGGATTCAGGTCTGTCTGCTGTTTACCTGTGCTCCTGCCCGCACTGCCCTTCTCTCCACATTTATGTGTTTGTTTGTTTGTCTTTCTAATCTTTTGGGTTTTTATTTCTAATGAGGTCGACCTGTTGTCTTTTTATTATTTTTTTTAGGACGCATCAAGCTGCGCTGCTTGTCTTTGCTCCTGTGTGCTCGTGCACTCTCGCCTTTTCCACTTATTTTTATTTTTGATTTATTTTGTCAATTTAAAAAAAAATACGCATCGTGCTGTGCTGTTTGTGTTTGCTTGAGTGCATTCGCGCGCTCTCGCTTTCTCCACTTTACAATTTTTTTGTTATTATTTATCTATTCCTGAGAGTTTATCTTATTTTTTATTTGTTTATTTAAATGAAGTCGACCAGTTGCCTGCCCTTCCTTCCATTATCCGTCACCGAGACAAACTGAACAAAGTTCTGAGGTCGACCTTGTAAAGATAAGGATTCAGGTCTGTCTGCTGTTTACCTTTGCTCCTGCGCACCCTGCCCTTCTCTCCACATTTATGTGTTTGTTTGTCTATCTAATCTTTTGGGTTTTTATTTCCAATGAGGTCGACCAGTTGTCTATTTATTATTTTTTTTACTACGCATCAAGCTGCGCTGCTTGTCTTTGCTCCTGTATGCTCGCGCACTCTCGCCTTTTCCACTTATTTTTATTTTTGATTTATTTTGTCAATTTAAAAAAAATACGCATCGTGCTGTGCTGTTTGTGTTTGCTTGAGTGCATTCGCGCGCTCTCGCTTTCTCCACTTTACAATTTTTTTGTTATTATTTATCTATTCCTGAGAGTTTATGTTATGTTTTATTTGTTTATTTAAATGAAGTCGACCAGTTGCCTGCCCTTCCTTCCATTACCCGTCACCGAGACAAACTGAACAAAGTTCTGAGGTCGACCTTGTAAAGATAAGGATTCAGGACTGTCTGCTGTTTACCTTTGCTCCTGCGCGCACTGCCCTTCTCTCCACATTTATGTGTTTGTTTGTTTGTCTATCTAATCTTTTGGGTTTTTATTTCTAATGAGGTCGACCAGTTGTCTATTTATTATTTTTTTTACTACGCATCAAGCTGTGCTTCTTGTCTTTGCTCCTGTGTGCTCGCGCACTCTCGCCTTTTCCACTTATTTTTATTTTTGATTTATTTTTGATTTATTTTGTCAATTTAAAAAAAAATACGCATCGTGCTGTGCTGTTTGTGTTTGCTTGAGTGCATTCGCCCGCTCTCGCCTTCTCCACTTTACAATTTTTTGTTATTATTTATCTATTCCTGAGAGTTTATCTTATTTTTTATTTGTTTATTTAAATGAAGTCGACCAGTTGCCTGCCCTTCCTTCCACTATCCGTCACCGAGACAAACTGAACAAAGTTCTGAGGTCGACCTTGTAAAGATAAGGATTCAGGTCTGTCTGCTGTTTACCTTTGCTCCTGCGCACCCTGCCCTTCTCTCCACATTTATGTGTTTGTTTGTCTATCTAATCTTTTGGGTTTTTATTTCCAATGAGGTCGACCAGTTGTCTATTTATTATTTTTTTTACTACGCATCAAGCTGAGCTGCTTGTCTTTGCTCCTGTGTGCTCGCGCACTCTCGCCTTTTCCACTTATTTTTATTTTTGATTTATTTTTGATTTATTTTGTCAATTTAAAAAAAAATACGCATCGTGCTGTGCTGTTTGTGTTTGCTTGAGTGCATTCGCGCGCTCTCGCTTTCTCCACTTTACAATATTTTGTTATTATTTATCTATTCCTGAGAGTTTATCTTATTTTTTATTTGTTTATTTAAATGAAGTCGACCAGTTGCCTGCCCTTCCTTCCATTATCCGTCACCGAGACAAACTGAACAAATTCTGAGGTCGACCTTGTAAAGATAAGGATTCAGGTCTGTCTGCTGTTTACCTGTGCTCCTGCCGCACTGCCCTTCTCTCCACATTTATGTGTTTGTTTGTTTGTCTTTCTAATCTTTTGGGTTTTTATTTCTAATGAGGTCGACCAGTTGTCTTTTTATTATTTTTTTTAGTACGCATCAAGCTGCGCTGCTTGTCTTTGCTCCTGTGTGCTCGTGCACTCTCGCCTTTTCCACTTATTTTTATTTTTGATTTATTTTGTCAATTTAAAAAAAAATACGCATCGTGCTGTGCGGTTTGTGTTTGCTTGAGTGCATTCGCGCGCTCTCGCTTTCTCCACTTTACAATTTTTTTGTTATTATTTATCTATTCCTGAGAGTTTATCTTATTTTTTATTTGTTTATTTAAATGAAGTCGACCAGTTGCCTGCCCTTCCTTCCATTATCCGTCACCGAGACAAACTGAACAAAGTTCTGAGGTCGATCTTGTAAAGATAAGGATTCAGGTCTGTCTGCTGTTTACCTTTGCTCCTGCGCGCACTGCCCTTCTCTCCACATTTATGTGTTTGTTTGTTTGTCTATCTAATCTTTTGGGTTTTTATTTCTAATGAGGTCGACCAGTTGTCCATTTATTATTTTTTTTACTACGCATCAAGCTGTGCTGCTTGTCTTTGCTCCTGTGTGCTCGCGCACTCTCGCCTTTTCCACTTATTTTTATTTTTGATTTATTTTGTCAATTTAAAAAAAATATACGCATCGTGCTGTGCTGTTTGTGTTTGCTTGAGTGCATTCGCGCGCTCTCGCTTTCTCCACTTTACAATTTTTTAGTTATTATTTATCTATTCCTGAGAGTTTATCTTATTTTTTATTTGTTTATTTAAATGAAGTCGACCAGTTGCCTGCCCTTCCTTCCATTATCCGTCACCGAGACAAACTGAACAAAGTTCTGAGGTCGACCTTGTAAAGATAAGGATTCAGGTCTGTCTGCTGTTTACCTTTGCTCCTGCGCCCACTGCCCTTCTCTCCACATTTATGTGTTTGTTTGTTTGTCTATCTAATCTTTTCGGTTTTTATTTCTAATGAGGTCGACCAGTTGTCTATTTATTATTTTTTTTACTACGCATAAAGCTGCGCTGCTTGTCTTTGCTCCTGTGTGCTCGCGCACTCTCGCCTTTTCCACGTATTTTTATTTTTGATTTATTTTTGATTTATTTTTTCAATTTTAAAAAAAAATACGCATCGTGCTGTGCTGTTTGTGTTTGCTTGAGTGCATTCGCGCGCTCTCGCTTTCTCCACTTTACAATTTTTTTGTTATTATTTATCTATTCCTGAGAGTTTATCTTATTTTTTATTTGTTTATTTAAATGAAGTCGACCAGTTGCCTGCCCTTCCTTCCATTATCCGTCACCGAGACAAACTGAACAGTTCTGAGGTCGACCTTGTAAAGATAAGGATTCAGGTCTGTCTGCTGTTTACCTTGGCTCCTGTGCGCACTGCCCTTCTCTCAACATTTTGTGTTTGCTTGTTTGTCTATCTAATCTTTTGGTTTTTATTTCTAATGAGGTCGACCAGTTGTCTATTTATTATTTTTTTTACTACGCATCAAGCTGCGCTGCTTGTCTTTGCTCCTGTGTGCTCGCGCACTCTCGCCTTTTCCACGTATTTTTATTTTTGATTTATTTTTTATTTATTTTGTCAATTTAAAAAAAAATACGCATCGTGCTGTGCTGTTTGTGTTTGCTTGAGTGCATTCGCGCGCTCTCGCTTTCTCCACTTTACAATTTTTTGTTATTATTTATCTATTCCTGAGAGTTTATCTTATTTTTTATTTGTTTATTTAAATGAAGTCGACCCGTTGCCTGCCCTTCCTTCCATTATCCGTCACCGAGACAAACTGAACAAAGTTCTGAGGTCGACCTTGTAAAGATAAGGATTCAGGTCTGTCTGCTGTTTACCTTTGCTCCTGCGCGCACTGCCCTTCTCTCCACATTTATGTGTTTGTTTGTTTGTCTATCTAATCTTTTGGGTTTTTATTAATAATGAGGTCGACCAGTTGTCTATTTATTATTTTTTTACTACGCATCAAGCTGCGCTGCTTGTCTTTGCTCCTGTGTGCTCGCGAACTCTCGCCTTTTCCACTTATTTTTATTTTTGATTTATTTTGTCAATTTAAAAAAAAATACGCATCGTGCTGTGCTGTTTGTGTTTGCTTGAGTGCATTCGCGCGCTCTCGCTTTCTCCACTTTACAATTTTTTTGTTATTATTTATCTATTCCTGAGAGTTTATCTTATTTTTTATTTGTTTATTTAAATGAAGTCGACCAGTTGCCTGCCCTTCCTTCCATTATCCGTCACCGAGAAAAACTGAACAAAGTTCTGAGGTCGACCTTGTAAAGGTAAGGATTCAGGTCTGTCTGCTCTTTACCTTTGCTCCTGCGCGCACTGCCCTTCTCTCCACATTTATGTGTTTGTGTGTTTGTCTATCTAATCTTTTGGGTTTTTATTTCTAATGAGGTCGACCAGTTGTCTATTTATTATTTTTTTTACTACGCATCAAGCTGCGCTGCTTGTCTTTGCTCCTGTGTGCTCACGCACTCTCGCCTTTTCCACGTATTTTTATTTTTGATTTATTTTTGATTTATTTTTTCAATTTTAAAAAAAAACACGCATCGTTCTGTGTTGTTTGTGTTTGTGTGAGTGCATTCGCGGGCTCTCGCTTTCTCCACTTTACAATTTTTTTGTTATTATTTATCTATTCCTGAGAGTTTATCTTATTTTTTATTTGTTTATTTAAATGAAGTCGACCAGTTGCCTGCCCTTCCTTCCATTATCCGTCACCGAGACAAACTGAACAAAGTTCTGAGGTCGACCTTGTAAAGATAAGGATTCAGGTCTGTCTGCTGTTTACCTTTGCTCCTGCGCGCACTGCCCTTCTCTCCACATATATGTGTTTGTTTGTTTGTCTATCTAATCTTTTGGGTTTTTATTTCTAATGAGGTCGACCAGTTGTCTATTTATTATTTTTTTTACTACGCATCAAGCTGCGCTGCTTGTCTTTGCTCCTGTGTGCTAGCGCACTCTCGCCTTTTCCACTTATTTTTATTTTTGATTTATTTTGTCAATTTAAAAAAAAAATACGCATCGTGCTGTGCTGTTTGTGTTTGCTTGAGTGCATTCGCGCGCTCTCGCTTTCTCCACTTTACAATTTTTTTGTTATTATTTATCTATTCCTGAGAGTTTATCTTATTTTTTATTTGTTTATTTAAATGAAGTCGACCAGTTGCCTGCCCTTCCTTCCATTATCCGTCACCGAGACAAACTGAACAAAGTTCTGAGGTCGACCTTGTAAAGATAAGGATTCAGGTCTGTCTGCTGTTTACCTTTTGCTCCTGCGCGCACTGCCCTTCTCTCCACATTTATGTGTTTGTTTGTTTGTCTATCTAATCTTTTGGGTTTTTATTTCTAATGAGGTCGACCAGTTGTCTATTTATTATTTTTTTTACTACGCATCAAGCTGCGCTGCTTGTCTTTGCTCCTGTGTGCTCGCGCACTCTCGCCTTTTCCACTTATTTTTATTTTTGATTTATTTTGATTTATTTTGTCAATTTAAAAAAAAATACGCATCGTGCTGTGCTGTTTGTGTTTGCTTGAGTGCATTCGCGCGCTCTCGCTTTCTCCACTTTACAATTTTTTTGTTATTATTTATCTATTCCTGAGAGTTTATCTTATTTTTTATTTGTTTATTTAAATGAAGTCGACCAGTTGCCTGCCCTTCCTTCCATTATCAGTAACCGAGACAAACTGAACAAAGTTCTGAGGTCGACCTTGTAAAGATAAGGATTCAGGTCTGTCTGCTGTTTACCTTGGCTCCTGTGCGCACTGCCCTTCTCTCAACATTTTTGTGTTTGCTTGTTTGTCTATCTAATCTTTTGGGTTTTTATTTCTAATGAGGTCGACCAGTTGTCTATTTATTATTTTTTTTACTACGCATCAAGCTGCGCTGCTTGTCTTTGCTCCTGTGTGCTCGCGCACTCTCGCCTTTTCCACGTATTTTTATTTTTGATTTATTTTGTCAATTTAAAAAAAAATACGCATAGTGCTGTGCTGTTTGTGTTTGCTTGAGTGCATTCGCGCGCTCTCGCTTTCTCCACTTTACAATTTTTTTGTTATTATTTATCTATTCCTGAGAGTTTATCTTATTTTTTATTTGTTTATTTAAATGAAGTCGACCAGTTGCCTGCCCTTCCTTCCATTATCCGTCACCGAGACAAACTGAACAAAGTTCTGAGGTCGACCTTGTAAAGATAAGGATTCAGGTCTGTCTGCTGTTTACCTTTGCTCCTGCGCGCACTGCCCTTCTCTCCACATTTATGTGTTTGTTTGTTTGTCTGTCTAATCTTTTGGGTTTTTATTTCTAATGAGGTCGACCAGTTGTCTATTTATTATTTTTTTTACTACGCATCAAGCTGCGCTGCTTGTCTTTGCTCCTGTGTGCTCGCGCACTCTCGCCTTTTCCACTTATTTTTATTTTTGATTTATTTTTGATTTATTTTGTCAATTTAAAAAAAAAATACGCACCGTGCTGTGCTGTTTGTGTTTGCTTGAGTGCATTCGCGCGCTCTCGCTTTCTCCACTTTACAATTTTTTGTTATTATTTATCTATTCCTGAGAGTTTATCTTATTTTTTATTTGTTTATTTAAATGAAGTCGACCCGTTGCCTGCCCTTCCTTCCATTATCCGTCACCGAGACAAACTGAACAAAGTTCTGAGGTCGACCTTGTAAAGATAAGGATTCAGGTCTGTCTGCTGTTTACCTTTGCTCCTGCGCGCACTGCCCTTCTCTCCACATTTATGTGTTTGCTTGTTTGTCTATCTAATCTTTTGGGTTTTTATTTCTAATGAGGTCGACCAGTTGTCTATTTATTATTTTTTTTACTACGCATCAAGCTGCGCTGCTTGTCTTTGCTCCTGTGTGCTCGCGCACTCTCGCCTTTTCCACGTATTTTTATTTTTGATTTATTTTGTCAATTTTAACAAAAAATACGCATCGTGCTGTGCTGCTTGTCTTTGCTCCTGTGTGCTCGCGCACTCTCGCCTTTTCCACTTATTTTTATTTTTGATTTATTTTTGATTTATTTTGTCAATTTAAAAAAAAATACGCATCGTGCTGTGCTGTTTGTGTTTGCTTGAGTGCATTCGCGCGCTCTCGCTTTCTCCACTTTACAATTTTTTTGTTATTATTTATCTATTCCTGAGAGTTTATCTTATTTTTTATTTGTTTATTTAAATGAAGTCGACCAGTTGCCTGCCCTTCCTTCCATTATCCGTCACCGAGACAAACTGAACAAAGTTCTGAGGTCGACCTTGTAAAGATAAGGATTCAGGTCTGTCTGCTGTTTACCTTTGCTCCTGCGCGCACTGCTTCTCTCCACATTTATGTGTTTGCTTGTTTGTCTATCTAATCTTTTGGGTTTTTATTTCTAATGAGGTCGACCAGTTGTCTATTTATTATTTTTTTTACTACGCATCAAGCTGCGCTGCTTGTCTTTGCTCTTGTGTGCTCGCGCACTCTCGCCTTTTCCACGTATTTTTATTTTTGATTTATTTTGTCAATTTTAACAAAAAATACGCATCGTGCTGTGCTGTTTGTGTTTGCTTGAGTGCATTCGCGCGCTCTCGCTTTCTCCACTTTACTATTTTTTTGTTATTATTTATCTATTCCTGAGAGTTTATCTTATTTTTTATTTGTTTATTTAAATGAAGTCGACCAGTTGCCTGCCCTTCCTTCCATTATCCGTCACCGAGACAAACTGAACAAAGTTCTGAGGTCGACCTTGTAAAGATAAGGATTCAGGTCTGTCTGCTGTTTACCTTTGCTCCTGCGCGCACTGCCCTTCTCTCCACATTTATGTGTTTGTTTGTTTGTCTATCTAATCTTTTGGGTTTTTATTTCTAATGAGGTCGACCAGTTGTCTATTTATTATTTTTTTTACTACGCATCAAGCTGCGCTGCTTGTCTTTGCTCCTGTGTGCTCACGCACTCTCGCCTTTTCCACGTATTTTTATTTTTGATTTATTTTTTATTTATTTTGTCAATTTGAAAAAAAATACGCATCGTGCTGTGCTGTTTGTGTTTGATTGAGTGCATTCGCGCGCTCTCGCTTTCTCCACTTTACAATTTTTTTGTTATTATTTATCTATTCCTGAGAGTTTATCTTATTTTTTTTTGTTTATTTAAATGAAGTCGACCAGTTGCCTGCCCTTCCTTCAATTATCCGTCACCGAGACAAACTGAACAAAGTTCTGAGGTCGACCTTGTAAAGATAAGGATTCAGGTCTTTCTGCTGTTTACCTTTGCTCCTGCGCACACTGCCTTCTCTCCACATTTATGTGTTTGTTTGTTTATCTAATCTTTTGGGTTTTTATTTCTAATGAGGTCGACCAGTTGTCTATTTGTTATTTTTTTTACTACGCATCATGCTGCGCTGCTTGTCTTTGCTCCTGTGTGCTCGCGCACTCTCGCCTTTTCCACTTATTTTTATTTTTGATTTATTTTTGATTCATTTTGTCAATTTAAAAAAAATACGCATCGTGCTGTGCTGTTTGTGTTTGCTTGAGTGCATTCGCGCGCTCTCGCTTTCTCCACTTTACAATTTTTTGTTATTATTTATCTATTCCTGAGAGTTTATCTTATTTTTTATTTGTTTATTTAAATGAAGTCGACCAGTTGCCTGCCCGTCCTTCCATTATCCGTCACCGAGACAAACTGAACAAAGTTCTGAGGTCGACCTTGTAAAGATAAGGATTCAGGTCTGTCTGCTGTTTACCTTTGCTCCTGCGCGCACTGCCCTTCTCTCCACATTTATGTGTTTGCTTGTTTGTCTATCTAATCTTTTGGGTTTTTATTTCTAATGAGGTCGACCAGTTGTCTATTTATTATTTTTTTTACTACGCATCAAGCTGCGCTGCTTGTCTTTGCTCCTGTGTGCTCGCGCTCTCTCTCCTTTTCCACGTATTTTTATTTTTGATTTATTTTGTCAATTTAAAAAAAAATACGCATCGTGCTGTGCTGTTTGTGTTTGCTTGAGTGCATTCGCGCGCTCTCGCTTTCTCCACTTTACAATTTTTTTGTTATTATTTATCTATTCCTGAGAGTTTATCTTATTTTTTATTTGTTTATTTAAATGAAGTCGACCAGTTGCCTGCCCTTCCTTCCATTATCCGTCACCGAGACAAACTGAACAAAGTTCTGAGGTCGACCTTGTAAAGATAAGGATTCAGGTCTGTCTGCTGTTTACCTTTGCTCCTGCGCGCACTGCCCTTCTCTCCACATTTATGTGTTTGTTTGTTTGTCTATCTAATCTTTTGGGTTTTTATTTCTAATGAGGTCGACCAGTTGTCTATTTATTATTTTTTTACTACGCATCAAGCTGCGCTGCTTGTCTTTGCTCCTGTGTGCTCGCGCACTCTCGCCTTTTCCACTTATTTTTATTTTTGATTTATTTTTGATTTATTTTGTCAATTTAAAAAAAATACGCATCGTGCTGTGCTGTTTGTGTTTGCTTGAGTGCATTCGCGCGCTCTCGCTTTCTCCACTTTAAAATTTTTTGTTATTATTTATCTATTCCTGAGAGTTTATCTTATTTTTTATTTGTTTATTTAAATGAAGTCGACCCGTTGCCTGCCCTTCCTTCCATTATCCGTCACCGAGACAAACTGAACAAAGTTCTGAGGTCGACCTTGTAAAGATAAGGATTCAGGTCTGTCTGCTGTTTACCTTTGCTCCTGCGCGCACTGCCCTTCTCTCCACATTTATGTGTTTGTTTGTTTGTCTATCTAATCTTTTGGGTTTTTATTAATAATGAGGTCGACCAGTTGTCTATTTATTATTTTTTTTACTACGCATCAAGCTGCGCTGCTTGTCTTTGCTCCTGTGTGCTCGCGAACTCTCGCCTTTTCCACTTATTTTTATTTTTGATTTATTTTGTCAATTTAAAAAAAAATACGCATCGTGCTGTGCTGTTTGTGTTTGCTTGAGTGCATTCGCGCGCTCTCGCTTTCTCCACTTTACAATTTTTTTGTTATTATTTATCTATTCCTGAGAGTTTATCTTATTTTTTATTTGTTTATTTAAATGAAGTCGACCAGTTGCCTGCCCTTCCTTCCATTATCCGTCACCGAGAAAACTGAACAAAGTTCTGAGGTCGACCTTGTAAAGGTAAGGATTCAGGTCTGTCTGCTCTTTACCTTTGCTCCTGCGCGCACTGCCCTTCTCTCCACATTTATGTGTTTGTGTGTTTGTCTATCTAATCTTTTGGGTTTTTATTTCTAATGAGGTCGACCAGTTGTCTATTTATTATTTTTTTTACTACGCATCAAGCTGCGCTGCTTGTCTTTGCTCCTGTGTGCTCACGCACTCTCGCCTTTTCCACGTATTTTTATTTTTGATTTATTTTTGATTTATTTTTTCAATTTTGAAAAAAAAATACGCATCGTGCTGTGCTGTTTGTGTTTGCTTGAGTGCATTCGCGCGCTCTCGCTTTCTCCACTTTACAACTTTTTTGTTATTATTTATCTATTCCTGAGAGTTTATCTTATTTTTTATTTGTTTATTTAAATGAAGTCGACCAGTTGCCTGCCCTTCCTTCCATTATCCGTCACCGAGACAAACTGAACAAAGTTCTGAGGTCGACCTTGTAAAGATAAGGATTCAGGTCTGTCTGCTGTTTACCTTTGCTCCTGCGCGCACTGCCCTTCTCTCCACATTTATGTGTTTGTTTGTTTGTCTATCTAATCTTTTCGGTTTTTATTTCTAATGAGGTCGACCAGTTGTCTATTTATTATTTTTTTTACTACGCATCAAGCTGCGCTGCTTGTCTTTGCTCCTGTGTGCTCGCGCACTCTCGCCTTTTCCACTTATTTTTATTTTTGATTTATTTTTTATTTATTTTGTCAATTTTAAAAAAAATACGCATCGTGCTGTGCTGTTTGTGTTTGCTTGAGTGCATTCGCGCGCTCTCGCTTTCTCCACTTTACAATTTTTTGTTATTATTTATCTATTCCTGAGAGTTTATCTTATTTTTTATTTGTTTATTAAAATGAAGTCGACCAGTTGCCTGCCCTTCCTTCCATTATCCGTCACCGAGACAAACTGAACAAAGTTCTGAGGTCGACCTTGTAAAGATAAGGATTCAGGTCTGTCTGCTGTTTACCTTTGCTCCTGCGCCCACTGCCCTTCTCTCCACATTTATTTGTTTGTTTGTTTGTCTATCTAATCTTTTCGGTTTTTATTTCTAATGAGGTCGACCAGTTGTCTATTTATTATTTTTTTACTACGCATCAAGCTGCGCTGCTTGTCTTTGCTCCTGTTTGCTCGCGCACTCTCGCCTTTTCCACTTATTTTTATTTTTGATTTATTTTTGATTTATTTTGTCAATTTAAAAAAATACGCATCGTGCTGTGCTGTTTGTGTTTGCTTGAGTGCATTCGCGCGCTCTCGCTTTCTCCACTTTACAATTTTTTTGTTATTATTTATCTATTCCTGAGAGTTTATCTTATTTTTTATTTGTTTATTTAAATGAAGTCGACCAGTTGCCTGCCCTCCTTCCATTATCCGTCACCGAGACAAACTGAACAAAGTTCTGAGGTCGACCTTGTAAAGATAAGGATTCAGGTCTGTCTGCTGTTTACCTTTGCTCCTGCGCGCACTGCCCTTCTCTCCACATTTATGTGTTTGTTTGTTTGTCTATCTAATCTTTTGGGTTTTTATTTCTAATGAGGTCGACCAGTTGTCTATTTATTATTTTTTTTACTACGCATCAAGCTGCGCTGCTTGTCTTTGCTCCTGTGTGCTAGCGCACTCTCGCCTTTTCCACTTATTTTTATTTTTGATTTATTTTGTCAATTTAAAAAAAAAATACGCATCGTGCTGTGCTGTTTGTGTTTGCTTGAGTGCATTCGCGCGCTCTCGCTTTCTCCACTTTACAATTTTTTTGTTATTATTTATCTATTCCTGAGAGTTTATCTTATTTTTTATTTGTTTATTTAAATGAAGTCGACCAGTTGCCTGCCCTTCCTTCCATTATCCGTCACCGAGACAAACTGAACAAAGTTCTGAGGTCGACCTTGTAAAGATAAGGATTCAGGTCTGTCTGCTGTTTACCTTTGCTCCTGCGCGCACTGCCCTTCTCTCCACATTTATGTGTTTGTTTGTTTGTCTATCTAATCTTTTGGGTTTTTATTTCTAATGAGGTCGACCAGTTGTCTATTTATTATTTTTTTTACTACGCATCAAGCTGCGCTGCTTGTCTTTGCTCCTGTGTGCTCGCGCACTCTCGCCTTTTCCACTTATTTTTATTTTTGATTTATTTTTGATTTATTTTGTCAATTTAAAAAAAAATACGCATCGTGCTGTGCTGTTTGTGTTTGCTTGAGTGCATTCGCGCGCTCTCGCTTTCTCCACTTTACAATTTTTTTGTTATTATTTATCTATTCCTGAGAGTTTATCTTATTTTTTATTTGTTTATTTAAATGAAGTCGACCAGTTGCCTGCCCTTCCTTCCATTATCCGTCACCGAGACAAACTGAACAAAGTTCTGAGGTCGACCTTGTAAAGATAAGGATTCAGGTCTGTCTGCTGTTTACCTTGGCTCCTGTGCGCACTGCCCTTCTCTCAACATTTTTGTGTTTGCTTGTTTGTCTATCTAATCTTTTGGGTTTTTATTTCTAATGAGGTCGACCAGTTGTCTATTTATTATTTTTTTTACTACGCATCAAGCTGCGCTGCTTGTCTTTGCTCCTGTGTGCTCGCGCACTCTCGCCTTTTCCACGTATTTTTATTTTTGATTTATTTTGTCAATTTAAAAAAAAATACGCATAGTGCTGTGCTGTTTGTGTTTGCTTGAGTGCATTCGCGCGCTCTCGCTTTCTCCACTTTACAATTTTGTTATTATTTATCTATTCCTGAGAGTTTATCTTATTTTTTTTTGTTTATTTAAATGAAGTCGACCAGTTGCCTGCCCTTCAATTATCCGTCACCGAGACAAACTGAACAAAGTTCTGAGGTCGACCTTGTAAAGATAAGGATTCAGGTCTTTCTGCTGTTTACCTTTGCTCCTGCGCACACTGCCTTCTCTCCACATTTATGTGTTTGTTTGTTTATCTAATCTTTTGGGTTTTTATTTCTAATGAGGTCGACCAGTTGTCTATTTATTATTTTTTTTACTACGCATCAAGCTGCGCTGCTTGTCTTTGCTCCTGTGTGCTCGCGCACTCTCGCCTTTTCCACTTATTTTTATTTTTGATTTATTTTTTATTTATTTTGTCAATTTTTAAAAAAAATACGCATCGTGATGTGCTCTTTGTGTTTGCTTGAGTGCATTCGGGCGCTCTCGCTTTCTCCACTTTACAAATTTTGTTATTATTTATCTATTCCTGAGAGTTTATCTTATTTTTTATTTGTTTATTTAAATGAAGTCGACCAGTTGCCTGCCCTTCCTTCCATTATCCGTCACCGAGACAAACTGAACAAAGTTCTGAGGTCGACCTTGTAAAGATAAGGATTCACGTCTGTCTGCTGTTTACCTTTGCTCCTGCGCGCACTGCCCTTCTCTCCATATTTATGTGTTTGTTTGTTTGTCTATCTAATCTTTTGGGTTTTTATTTCTAATGAGGTCGACCAGTTGTCTATTTATTATTTTTTTTACTACGCATCAAGCTGCGCTGCTTGTCTTTGCTCCTGTGTGCTCGCGCACTCTCGCCTTTTCCACTTATTTTTATTTTTGATTTATTTTTGATTTATTTTGTCAATTTAAAAAAAAATACGCATCGTGCTGTGCTGTTTGTGTTTGCTTGAGTGCATTCGCGCGCTCTCGCTTTCTCCACTTTACAATTTTTTTTTTATTATTTATCTATTCCTGAGAGTTTATCTTATTTTTTATTTGTTTATTTAAATGAAGTCGACCAGTTGCCTGCCCTTCCTTCCATTATCCGTCACCGAGACAAACTGAACAAAGTTCTGAGGTCGACCTTGTAAAGATAAGGATTCAGGTCTGTCTGCTGTTTACCTTTGCTCCTGCGCGCACTGCCCTTCTCTCCACATTTATGTTTGTTTATTTGTCTATCTAATCTTTTGGGTTTTTATTTCTAATGAGGTCGACCAGTTGTCTATTTATTATTTTTTTTACTACGCATCAAGCTGCGCTGCTTGTCTTTGCTCCTGTGTGCTCGCGCACTCTCGCCTTTTCCACTTATTTTTATTTTTGATTTATTTTTGATTTATTTTGTCAATTTAAAAAAAAAATACGCATCGTGCTGTGCTGTTTGTGTTTGCTTGAGTGCATTCGCGCGCTCTCGCTTTCTCCACTTTACAATTTTTTTGTTATTATTTATCTATTCCTGAGAGTTTATCTTATTTTTTATTTGTTTATTTAAATGAAGTCGACCAGTTGCCTGCCCTTCCTTCCATTATCCGTCACCGAGACAAACTGAACAAAGTTCTGAGGTCGACCTTGTAAAGATAAGGATTCAGGTCTGTCTGCTGTTTACCTTTGCTCCTGCGCGCACTGCCCTTCTCTCCACATTTATGTGTTTGTTTGTTTGTCTATCTAATCTTTTGGGTTTTTATTTCTAATGAGGTCGACCAGTTGTCTATTTATTATTTTTTTTACTACGCATCAAGCTGCGCTGCTTGTCTTTGCTCCTGTGTGCTCGCGCACTCTCGCCTTTTCCACTTAATTTTATTTTTGATTTATTTTTTATTTATTTTGTCAATTTTAAAAAAAAATACGCATCGTGCTGTGCTCTTTGTGTTTGCTTGAGTGCATTCGGGCGCTCTCGCTTTCTCCACTTTACAAATTTTGTTATTATTTATCTATTCCTGAGAGTTTATCTTATTTTTTATTTGTTTATTTAAATGAAGTCGACCAGTTGCCTGCCCTTCCTTCCATTATCCATCACCGAGACAAACTGAACAAAGTTCTGAGGTCGACCTTGTAAAGATAAGGATTCACGTCTGTCTGCTGTTTACCTTTGCTCCTGCGCGCACTGCCCTTCTCTCCACATTTATGTGTTTGTTTGATTGTCTATCTAATCTTTTGGGTTTTTATTTCTAATGAGGTCGACCAGTTGTCTATTTATTATTTTTTTTACTACGCATCAAGCTGCGCTGCTTGTCTTTGCTCCTGTGTGCTCGCGCACTCTCGCCTTTTCCACTTATTTTTATTTTTGATTTATTTTTTATTTATTTTGTCAATTTAAAAAAAAATACGCATCGTGCTGTGCTGTTTGTGTTTGCTTGAGTGCATTCGCGCGCTCTCGCTTTCTCCACTTTACAATTTTTTTGTTATTATTTATCTATTCCTGAGAGTTTATCTTATTTTTTATTTGTTTATTTAAATGAAGTCGACCAGTTGCCTGCCCTTCCTTCCATT